>NW_026060961.1:0-14688 GCF_929443795.1 Astur gentilis | reverse complement strand
TGGGTTGTAGGTCCTCCAGTTGCCGTTGATGACGGCAGTTGGGTCGTGGTTGGGTCGTAGGTCCTCCAGTTGCCGTTGATGACGGCAGTTGGGTCGTAGTTGGGTTGTAGGTCCTCCAGTTGCCGTTGATGATGGCAGTTGGGTCGTAGTTGGGTCGTAGGTCCTCCAGTTGCCGTTGATGATGGCAGTTGGGTCGTAGTTGGGTTGTAGGTCCTCCAGTTGCCGTTGATGATGGCAGTTGGGTCGTAGTTGGGTTGTAGGTCCTCCAGTTGCCGTTGATGATGGCAGTTGGGTCGTAGTTGGGTCGTAGGTCCTCCAGTTGCCGTTGATGATGGCAGTTGGGTCATAGTTGGGTTGTAGGTCCTCCAGTTGCCGTTGATGATGGCAGTTGGGTCGTAGTTGGGTTGTAGGTCCTCCAGTTGCCGTTGATGATGGCAGTTGGGTCGTAGTTGGGTCGTAGGTCCTCCAGTTGCCATCGATGATGGCAGTTGGGTCGTAGGTCCTCCATCTGCTGTCAATGGCAGTTGGGTCATATGTCCTCCAGCCGTCGTCGATGATGGCAGTTGGGTCATGGTCCTCCAGTCACCATTGATGATGGCAGTTGGGTCATAGTTGGGTCGTAGGTCCTCCAGTCGCCATCGATGAGGGCCGTTGGGTTGTAGGTCCTCCAGTCACCATCGATGATGGCCGTTGGGTTGTAGGTCCTCCAGTCACCATCGATGAGGGCCATTGGGTCGTAGGTCCTCCAGTCACCATCGATGAGGGCCGTTGGGTTGTAGGTCCTCCAGCCACCATCGATGATGGCCGTTGGGTTGTAGGTCCTCCAGTCACCATCGATGATGGCCGTTGGGTTGTAGGTCCTCCATCCGCTGTCAATGGCAGTTGGGTCATGGTCCTCCAGCCATTGTCAATGATGGCAGTTGGGTCATAGTTGGGTCGTAGGTCCTCCAGTCACCATCGATGATGGCAGTTGGGTCACAGTTGGGTCATAGGTCCTCCATCCACTGTCGATGGCAGTTGGGTCATGGTCCTCCAGTTGCCGTCGATGATGGCAGTTGGGTCATAGTTGGGTCATAGGTCCTCCAGCTGTCACTGATGATGGCAGTTGGGTCGTAGGTCCTCCAGTCGCCGTCCATGATGGCAGTTGGGTCGTAGTTGGGTCGTAGGTCCTCCAGCCATCGTCAATGATGGCAGTTGGCTTGTAGGTCCTCCAGCTGTCATCAATGATGGCAGCTGGGTCATAGGTCCTCCAGCCGCAACCGATGATGGCAGTTGGGTTGTAGGTCCTCCAGTCACCATCGATGATGGCAGTTGGGTTGTAGGTCCTCCAGTCACCGTTGATGACGGCAGCTGGGTCGTAGTTGGGTCATAGCTCCTCCAGCCGCCATCAATGATGGCAGTTGGGTCGTAGGTCCTCCAGTCGCCGTTGATGACGGCAGTTGGGTCGTAGTTGGGTCATAGCTCCTCCAGCCGTCGTCAATGATGGCAGTTGGGTCGTAGGTCCTCCAGCCGCCATCGATGATGGCCGTTGGGTTGTAGGTCCTCCAGCCATCATCAACGGCAGTCGGGCCGTAGGTCCTCCAGCCGCCGTTAGCAAGAGCTCGTTGGCGCGTAGGTCCTCCGACCGCCGCCAAGGCCCTTCGAGGGGGGGGACACCCCCCCCCTTTTTGAGGTCTTCCGACCCTGACGTACACCTCTCCCCCGCCAATCCCACAGGGCCATGCGTCGCCCCCGCTGCGGCGTCCCTGACAAATTCGGGGCGGAAATCAAGGCCAACGTGCGGCGCCGGCGCTACGCCATCCAGGGCATGAAGTGGGAACACCAAGAGATCACCTTCTGGTAAGGACGCGGTGGACGCGGGTGGGTGGGGGGACACCAGGAGAACATCCTTCGGGGGAGACCGCGGCGGCGGCGGCCCTGACGGCTCTGCGGGGACGGGGGGGGCGGGTTTCTTCTCCTCCAGCATCCAGAACTACACCCCCAAGGTGGGGGAGGCTGGGACGTTCGGGGCCATCCGTCGGGCTTTCAGCGTTTGGGCGGCCGCCACCCCGTTGCGATTCCGGGAGGTGCCCTACGGGGACGTGCGGCAGGGCCGGGCACCCCAGGCGGACATCATGATCTTCTTCGCCGAGGGCTTCCACGGGGACAGCACCCCATTCGACGGGGAAGGTGGTTTCCTAGCCCACGCCTACTTCCCCGGGCCCCACATCGGTGGAGACACCCACTTCGATGGCGCTGAGCCCTGGACCGCCCGCAACGATGACCTCAGTGGTGAGCTGGGGCGGGGCGGGGGGGGGAGCGCGAGGGGTGGCCTCGACCCGAACGGGGATCGTCCTCGGAGCAGACGGGGCGAGCTGGAGGTGGCCTTGGCCAGGTCACGGGCCAAGTCTTGACCGGTCGGGGAGGCGCGGATGTTCTCGTCCCAGTTTAGGGTCCTTCGTGGCTCCGTGAGGTCCAAGGAGGTGTCCCTGTCCCAGTATGGGGTCTTCTGTGACCCAACGGTGGCCATGGGGGTGTCCTCGCCCCAAATTTAGGGTCCTTCTTGGCTCCGTGAGGTCCGAGGAGGTGTCTGCGTCCCAGTATAGGGTCTTCTGTGACCCAGTGAAGGCCACGGGGGTGTCTTCATCCCAGTAGAGGGTCTTCTGTGACCCAGTGAGGGCCATGGGGGTGTCTTTGTCCCAGTATAGGGTCTTCCGTGACCCAGCGATGGCCATCAGGGTGTCCTCGCCCCAAATTTAGGGTCCTTCTTGGCTCCGTGAGGTCCAAGGAGGTGTCCCTGTCCCAGTATGGGGTCTTCCGTGACCCAGCGATGGCCATTGAGGTGTCCTTGTCCCAGTATAGGGTCTTCTGTGACCCAGTGAGGGCCATGGGGGTGTCTTCATCCCAGTATGGGGTCTTCCATGACCCAACTGTGGCCATGGGGGTGTCCTCATCCCAGTTTAGGGTCCTTCTTGGCTCCGTGAGGTCCAAGGAGGTGTCCCTGTCCCAGTATAGGGTCTTCCGTGACCCAGCGATGGCCATGGGGGTGTCTTCATCCCAGTATGGGGTCTTCCATGACCCAACTGTGGCCATGGGGGTGTCCTCGTCCCCATATAGGGTCTTCCGTGACCCAGCGATGGCCATTGGGGTGTCTTCGTCCCAGTATAGGGTCTTCCGTGACCCAGCGATGGCCATCAGGGTGTCCTCGCTCCAAATTTAGGGTCCTTCTTGGCTCCGTGAGGTCCAAGGAGGTGTCCCTGTCCCAGTATGGGGTCTTCCGTGACCCAACGGTGGCCATGACGGTGTCCTCGTCCCAGTATAGGGTCTTCCATGACCCAACGGTGGCCATGACGGTGTCCTCGCCCCAAATTTAGGGTCCTTCTTGGCTCCGTGAGGTCCAAGGAGGTGTCCGCGTCCCAGTATAGGGTCTTCTGTGACCCAGTGAAGCTCACGGGGGTGTCTTCGTCCCAGTATAGGGTCTTCCGTGACCCAACTGTGGCCATGGGGGTGTCCTCGTCCCCATATAGGGTCTTCCGTGACCCAGCGATGGCCATTGGGGTGTCCCTGTCCCAGTATAGGGTCTTCCGTGACCCAACGGTGGCCATGGGGGTGTCCTCATCCCAATTTAGGGTCCTTCTTGGCTCCATGAGGTCCAAGGAGGTGTCCTCGTCCCAGTATAGGGTCTTCCGTGACCCAGCGATGGCCATCAGGGTGTCCTCGCCCCAAATTTAGGGTCCTCCTTGGCTCCGTGACCTCCAGGGATTTGTCCTCGTCCCAGTTTGGCCCCTACTGGGCCCAGTACGGGCCATTGACATCCCCTCCACCCACTTTAGGCCCCCCCCCGTCCCAGTAAGACCCGGAGGGGTGTCCTCGACCCAATTTAGAGCCATCTTTGTCCCAGTCGCGATCGTCTTGGGGATAACCACCTTCTCCTCCTTCCCATCATGCCCATCCTCACCCCAACCCCCCCCGACCCTCCTCGTTGACCCCCCCCCCTCCCACCCCAAACCCTTTTCTCCCCCCTCCCCAGGGAACGACCTCTTCTTGGTGGCCGTGCACGAGCTGGGCCACGCGCTGGGGCTGGAGCACTCCAGCGACCCGTCGGCCATCATGGCCCCCTTCTACCAATGGATGGACACCGAAGCCTTCGTCCTCCCCGACGATGACCGCCGCGGCATCCAGCAGCTCTACGGTTTGGCCCTCCCCCTCCCCAAATCCTCCCCGCACGCCCCCCAACCCCGCGTCGTTGTCGTCGTCCCCCCCCCCCAGCCGCCCCGGTGCTGACGGTGTCCCCACAGGGACAGGGACAGGTCCCAGTTGGCCGCCCGCCGGACCCCGGACCACCCCCCGTCCTCGAAGCCCCGACCGGCCCCCCGGCCCCCCCTACGGTCCCCGAATCTGCGACGGGAACTTTGACACCATCGCCATGCTGCGCGGCGAGATGTTCGTCTTCAAGGTGGGGCGCGGGGATGGGGACGGGGGGACGTGGGGATGGAGGTGGGGACGTGGGGATGGAGGTGGGGATGTGGGGGTGGAGGTGGGGACGTGGGGATGGAAGTGGGGACATGGGGATGGGGACGTGGGGCCAGGGACGTGGGGACGTGGGGATGGGGACGTGGGGCTGGAGATGGGGACATGAGGCTGGAGATAGGGACATGGGGATGGGGACGTGGGGATGGAGGTGGGGACGTGGGGGTGGGGACGTGGGGTTGGAAACATGAGGATGGAGGTGGGGACGTGGGGACGGGGACATGGGGATGGGGATGTGAGGATGGAGGTGGGAACGTGGGGATGGGGACGTGGGGGTGGAGATGGGGACATGAGGCTGGAGATAGGGACATGGGGATGGGGATGTGAGGATGGAGGTGGGAATGTGGGGATGGACGTGGGGATGTGGGGATGGGGATGTGGGGACAGATGTGGGGATGGAGATGGGGACACAAGGATGGGGACGTGGGGCCAGAGATAGGGACGTGGGGATGGGGACGTGGGGATGGAAACGTGAGGATGGAGGTGGGGACACAAGGATGGGGACACAGGGCTGGAGATGGGGACATGAAGGTGGAGGTGAGGACATGGGGCTGGAGGTGGGGACGTGGGGCTGGAGATGGGGATATGAAGGTGGGGATGGGGAGATGGGATGGAGATGGGGATGTGGGGACAGAGACGTGGAGACGGGGACGTGAGGATGGAGATGGGAATGTGGGGATGGACGTGGGGACAGGGACGTGAGGATGGAGGTGGGAATGTGGGGATGGATGTGGGGACAGGGACGTGAGGATGGAGGTGGGAATGTGGGGATGGATGTGGGGACAGGGACGTGAGGATGGAGGTGGGAATGTGGGGATGGACGTGGGGACAGGGACGTGAGGATGGAGGTGGGGACTTGGGCCTGGGGACGTGGGGCTGGAGATGGGGACATGAAGGTAGGGATGGGGACGTGGGGCTGGGGACGTGGGGACGGGGACGTGAGGACGGAGGTGGGGCAATAAGGACGGGGACGAGGACGGAGGCACGGCAAGGTGGGGATGGGGTCACGGGGACGGAGGTGGGGACGGAGGCAGGGGAAGGTGGGGGCTCGGGCCGTTGGCGGAGACGTCGCGGCGGCGGCCGCCCCCGCCGTGGCGGGAGAGGAGGCGGCGGCGGCGGCGAGGTGACGCGGGCGTCTCCGGGGCAGGAGCGGTGGTTCTGGCGCGTGCGGGACCGTCGGGTGATGGACGGGTACCCGCTGCCCATCGGGCACTTCTGGGTGGGGCTGCCCGCCAACATCAACACCGCCTACGAGAGGAAGGACGGCAAGTTCGTCTTCTTCAAAGGTACGGGGCGGCGAGGGGACACGGGCGTGCGGGCGCGGGACGGGGGACACGGGGAGATGGCGGTGGGGACACGGGGACGGAGGTGGGGACATGGGGGTGGGGACACGGGGACGGAGATGGGGACACAAGGATGGGGACACGGGGCTGGAGGTGGGGACACGGGATGGGGTCGTGGGGCTGGAGATGGGGACATGGAGACGGAGATGGGGACACGGGGATAGGGACATGAAGGTGGGATGGGGACGGAGATGGGGACATGAAGGTGGGGATGGGGACATGGGATGGAGGTGGGGACATGGGGATACGGGGGTGGAGATGGGGACACAAGGATGGGGACATGGGGACGGAGATGGGGACGGACGGAGGTGGGAACACAAGGATGGGGACATGGGGATGGAGATGGGGACACGGGGGTGGGGATGGGGACACGGGATGGGGACATGAAGGTGGAGATGGGGACGGAGGTGGGAATGCAAGGATGGGGACACGGGGCTGGAGATGGGGACATGAAGGTGGGATGGGGACAGAGATGGGGACATGAAGGTGGGGATGGGGACATGGGATGGAGGTGGGGACATGGGGATACGGGGGTGGAGATGGGGACACAAGGATGGGGACATGGGGGTGGGGACACAGGGAAGGAGATGGGGACGGAGGTGGGAACGCAAGGATGGGGACATGGGGGTGGAGGTGGGGACACGGGATGGGGACATGAAGGTGGAGATGGGGCTGGAGGTGGGGATGGGGACATGGGATGGGGACACAAGGATGGGGTCGTGGGGATGGGGATGGGGACACGGGATGGGGACGTGGGGCAGGAGATGTGGACACGGGATGGGGACATGAAGGTGGAGATGGGGACGGAGGTGGGAATGCAAGGATGGGGACATGGGGACAGAGATGGGGACATGAAGGTGGGGATGGGGACATGGGATGGAGATGGGGACACAAGGATGGGGACACAGGGATGGGGACTGGAGGTGGGATGGGGACGGAGGTGGGAACACAAGGATGGGGACATGGGATGGGGACATGGGAATGGAGATGGGGACATGGGATGGGGACACGGGATGGGGCCATGAAGGTGGGATGTGGACATGGGATGGAGTTGGGGACACGGGAATATGGGTCTGGAGATGGGGCCACGGGATGGGGCCATGAAGGTGGGATGGGGACGGAGGTGGGAACGCAAGGATGGGGCCACGGGATGGGGACATGGGAATGGAGATGGGGACACGGGATGGAGATGGGGACACGGGGATACAGGGGTGGAGATGGGGCCACGGGATGGGGCCATGAAGGTGGGATGTGGACATGGGATGGAGTTGGGGACACGGGAATATGGGTCTGGAGATGGGGCCACGGGATGGGGCCATGAAGGTGGGATGTGGACATGGGATGGAGTTGGGGACACGGGAATATGGGTCTGGAGATGGGGCCACGGGATGGGGCCATGAAGGTGGAGATGGGGACGGAGGTGGGAACGCAAGGATGGGGCCACGGGATGGGGCCACGGGAATGGACGGGATGGGGCCACGGGATGGGGCCGTGAAGGTGGGACGTGGACACGGGACGGCGACAAGGACGCAGGGCTGGAGCCGGGGACGGGGGCGGGCGAGCCGTGAGCCGGGACGCGTGTCCCCCCGCCCCGCGGCGGGACGCGGCGGTGACGGCGTTCCCCGCCGGCGCAGGGGACAAGCACTGGGTGTTCGACGAGGCGGTGCTGGAGCCGGGATACCCCCGGGCGCTGCGGGACCTGGGCCGGGGGGTCCCCACCGACCGGCTGGACGCGGCTCTGCTCTGGCTGCCCAGCGGCAAGACCTACTTCTTCCGCGGAAACAAGTGGGTGGCGCGGCCGGCTCCTCCGGGAGCCTCCGGGGACCTTCTCGGCACCCCGGCACCTCTCCCACCTCTCCGGCACCTCCGGGAACCTCCCGGGAGCTTTGGGGACCTTCTGGGACCTCTCGGGACTTTTGGGGACCTTCTGGGATCTTCTTGTCACCTCCGGCGCCTCTCCCACCTCTCTGGAACCTCCTGGCACCTCCGGGAACCTCCCGGGAGCTTTGGGGACCTTCTGGGACCTCTTGGGATCTCTCGGGACCTCTTGGGAATTTTTGGGACCTTCTGGGACTTTTTGGGACCTCCTTGTCACCCCTGTCACCTCTCTCCTCTCTGGCACCTCCTGGCACCTCCGGGAACCTCCCGGGAGCTTTGGGAACCTTCTGGGACCTCTTGGGATCTCTCAGGAGCTCCTGGGACTTTTTGGGACCTTCTGGGACTTTTTGGGACCTTCTTGTCACCCCTGGCACCTCTCTTCTCCCTGGCACCTCCTGGCACCTCCAGGAACCTTCTGGGATCTTTGGGAACCTTCTGGGACCTCCTGGGATCTCTTGGGACTTTTGGGGACCTTCTTGTTACCTCTGTCGCCTCCCTGGCACCTCCGGGCACCTCTTGGCACATCCAGGAACCTCCTGGGATCTTCTGGGAGCTTTGGGGACCTTCTGGGACCTCTTGGGATCTCCGGGGAATTTTGGGGACTTTTTGGGACCTTCTTGTCACCTCTGTCACCTCCTCTCACCTCTCTGGAACCTCCTGGCACCTCTTGGCACATCCGGGAACCTTCTGGGACCTCTTGGGATCTCTTGGGACCTCCTGGGACTTTGTTGGGACCTTCTGGGATTTTTCTGGGACCTCTCGGACCTCTCCTCCCCTCTCTGTCCCCTGCTGGCACCTCGCGGGACTTTCTGAGACCTTTGGGGACCTTCTGGGATCTTCTTGTCACCTCTGTCACCTCCCGCCATCTTCTGGGACCTCCTGGCACCTTCTTGTCACCTCCCTGTCCCTGTCCCTGTCCTCATCCCCATCCCCTCCCCCCAACCCTGTCCCCACGGCGACGTCCTCATCCCTGTGTCCGTGGTGACGTCCCTGTGCCCACCGTGGCGTCCCGATGCCCCTGGGGACATCTCCATCCCCGTGATGGTGTCCCCGTGACCTTGACGGTGTCCCCACGCCCATGACGGTGTCCCCGTTGCCATCCCCGTGCCCACAACGACGTCCCCGTGCCCACAATGACGTCCCCGTGCCCAAAACGATGTCCCCGTGCCCACGATGTTGTCCCCATTGCCATCCCCATGCCCACAACGATGTCCCCATGCCCACGACCGTGTCCCCTTGCCCACAACGATGTCCCCATGACCTTGATGGTGTCCCCACTGCCATCTCCGTACCCACAATGATGTCCCCATGCCCGTGACGGTGTCCCCATGCCCACGACAATGTCCCCATGTTTTTGATGGTGTCCCCATTGCCATCCCCATACCCACAATGACGTCCCCATGCCCAAAACGATGTCCCCATGCCCATGACGGTGTCCCCACATCCTTGATGGTGTCCCCATTGCCATCGCCATGCCCACAATGACGTCCCCATGCCCACGATGGTGTCCCCACTGCCATCTCCGTACCCACAATGACGTCCCCATGCCCACAACGATGTCCCCATGACCTTGATGGTGTCCCCACTGCCATTGCCATGCCCATGACGATGTCCCCATGCCCACAACGATGTCCCCATGCCCACGATGGTGTCCCCATTGCCATCTCCGTACCCACAATGACGTCCCCATGCCCGTGACAGTGTCCCCATGCCCACGATGGTGTCCCCATTACCATCCCCATGCCCACAATGACATCCCCGTGCCCACAACGATGTCCCCATGCCCATGACGGTGTCCCCATGCCCACGATGGTGTCCCCATTGCCATCCCCCTACCCACGATGACGTCCCCATGCCCATGATGGTGTCCCCATGCCCACAACAACATTCTCATGCCCAAAACAATGTCCCCATGCCCACGGTGGTGTCCCCATTGCCATCCCCGTACCCATGACGATGTCCCCATGCCCACGGTGGTGTCCCCATTGCCATCCCCGTACCCATGACGATGTCCCCATGCCCACGGTGGTGTCCCCATTGCCATCCCCGTACCCATGATGACGTCCCCATGCCCACAACGACGTCCCCATGCCCACGCCGGTGTCCCCACGTCCTTGCCGGTGTCCCCATTGCCATCCCTGTACCCACGATGATGTCCCCATGCCCATGACGATGTCCCCATGCCCACGGTGGTGTCCCCATTGCCATCCCCGTACCCACGATGACGTCCCCACGCCCACGATGACGTCCCCATGCCCACAACGACGTCCCCATGCCCATGATGACGTCCCCACACCCACGACGTCCCCATGCCCACGATGGTGTCCCCATTACCATCCCCATGCCCACAACGACATCCCCGTGCCCACAACGATGTCCCCATGCCCATGACGGTGTCCCCATGCCCACGGTGGTGTCCCCATTGCCATCCCCCTACCCACAATGACGTCCCCATGCCCACGACGATGTCCCCATGCCCACGCCGGTGTCCCCACGTCCTTGCCGGTGTCCCCATTGCCATCCCCCTACCCACGACGACGTCCCCACGCCCACGACGACGTCCCCACGCCCACGCCGGTGTCCCCATTGCCGTCCCCACGGCCATGGTGACGTGCCCCCGCCCGCGGTGACGTCCCCGTCCCCGTCCCCCGCAGGTACTACCGCTTCAACGAGGACAGCCGCGCGGTGGACCCCGACTACCCGAAAGGCATCGAGGTGTGGGGGGGGATCCCCGAGTCCCCCCGCGGCGCCTTCATGGGCCCCGATGACGGTGAGGGGGGGGCGGGGAGGGGGCGGGGGGGTCATCGGGGGGGGGGGGGGGGGGCGGGGACATTGGGGGGACGCTGGGGGGCGGGGGGCGGGGTCCTAACTGGTATCTCCCCCCGTCCCCGTGTCCCCCCTATCCCCCACCGTCCCCCCACCGTCCCCATCACCCCAACACCCCCCCATGTCCCCCCTGACGTCCCTGTCCCCCCCCGTGACCGATGTCCCCCCAATGTCCCCGATCTCCCCCACTGACCCAACATCCCCCAATGTCCCCCCGATGTCCCCAATGACCGATGTCCCCCCAAAATCCCCCAACGTCCCGTCACCCCGATGTCCCTCGTCACCCCAACGGCCCCCCAATGTCCTCCCTGATGTCCCCCATGACCGATGTCCCCCCAAAATCCCCCCAACGTCCCCCCCCACCCCGTCACCCCAATGTCCCTCGTCACCCCAATGTCCCCCCGATGTCCCCATCCCCCCAATGACCAATGTCCCCCAAAATCCCCCAGTGTCTCCCCACCCCATCGCCCCCACATCCCCCCGACATCCCTGTCCCCTCCATGACCGATGTCCCCCCAATGTCCCCCTGATGTCCCCATCCCCCCAACGACCGACGTCCCCCCCCAAATCACCCAACATCTCCCCCCACCCCGTCACCCCGATGTCCCTCGTCACCCCAATGTCCCCCTGATGTCCCCATGTCCCCCATGACTGATGTCCCCCAAAATCCCTGCCATGTCCCCCCCCACCCCATCGCCCCGATGTCCCTTGTCACCCCAACACCCCCCCATGTCCCCCTGACGTCCCTGTCCCCCCCCGTGACCGATGTCCCCCCAATGTCCCCAATCTCCCCCATTGACCCAACATCCCCCAATGTCCCCCCGATGTCCCCATGTCCCCAACGCCCAATGTCCCCCAAAATCCCCCAATGTCCCCCCCCCACCCCATCACCCCGATGTCCCTCGTCACCCCAACATCTCCCCAATGTCCCCCCGATGTCCCTGTCCCCCCAACGACCAATGTCCCCCCCAAAATCAACCCAACGTCCCCCCCCACCCCATCACCCCAATGTCCCTCGTCACCCCAATGTCCCCCTGATGTCCCCAACGCCCAATGTCCCCCAAAATCCCCCAACGTCCCCCCCACCCCATCAGCCCGATGTCCCTCGTCACCCCAATGTCCCCCAGATGTCCCCATGTCCCCAACGACCGATGTCCCCCCAAATCCCCCCAACGTCCCCCCCATCACCCCAATGTCCCTCGTCACCCCAACATCTCCCCAATGTCCCCCTGATGTCCCCGTCCCCCCAACGACCAATGTCCCCCCCAAAATCAGCCCAACATCCCCCCCCACCCCATCACCCCAATGTCCCTCGTCACCCCAACATCTCCCCAATGTCCCCCCGATGTCCCCGTCCCCCCAACGACCAATGTCCCCCCCAAAATCAACCCAACGTCCCCCCCCACCCCGTCACCCCAATGTCCCTCGTCCCCCCAATGTCCCCCCCGATGTCCCCATGTCCCCAACGACCAATGTCCCCCCAAATCCCCCCAACGTCCCCCCCATCACCCCGATGTCCCTCGTCACCCCAACATCTCCCCAATGTCCTCCCTGATGTCCCCCCCAAAATCCCCCAACATCCCCCCCCACCCCATCGCCCCGATGTCCCTTGTCACCCCAACGCCCCCCCACATCCCCCTGACGTCCCTGTCCCCCCCCATGACCGATGTCCCCCCAATGTCCCCGATCTCCCCCACTGACCCAACATCTCCCCAATGTCCCCCCGATGTCCCCGTCCCCCCAACGACCAATGTCCCCCCCAAAATCAACCCAACATCCCCCCCCACCCCATCACCCCAATGTCCCTCGTCACCCCAATGTCCCCCAGATGTCCCCATGTCCCCAATGACCGATGTCCCCCCAAAATCCCGCAACGTTCCCCCGCACCCCATCGCCCCGATGTCCCTCGTCACCCCAACATCTCCCCAATGTCCCCCCGATGTCCCCATCCCCCCAACGACCAATGTCCCCCCCAAAATCAACCCAACATCCCCCCCCACCCCATCACCCCAATGTCCCTCGTCACCCCAATGTCCCCCCGATGTCCCCATGTCCCCAATGACCGATGTCCCCCCAAAATCCCGCAACGTTCCCCCGCACCCCATCACCCCAATGTCCCTCGTCACCCCAACATCTCCCCAATGTCCCCCCGATGTCCCCGTCCCCCCAACGACCAATGTCCCCCCCAAAATCAACCCAACGTCCCCCCCCACCCCGTCACCCCAATGTCCCTCGTCCCCCCAATGTCCCCCCGATGTCCCCATGTCCCCAACGACCAATGTCCCCCCAAATCCCCCCAACGTCCCCCCCATCACCCCGATGTCCCTCGTCACCCCAACATCTCCCCAATGTCCTCCCTGATGTCCCCCATGACCGATGTCCCCCAAACTCCCAACGTCCCCCCACCCCGTCGCCCCGATGCCCCCAACGACCGACATCCCCCTCCCCCCACTGACCTCTGACCCCCCAAATGTCCCCCCCCCCCCTCCAGCTTTCACCTACTTCTACAAGGGGAACCGCTACTGGAAATTCGACAACCAGCAGCTGCGGGTGGTCCCGGGGTACCCCAAATCGGTGCTCCGGGATTGGCTGGGCTGCGGAGGGCGGGGCGCGGATGGCGACGGGGGTCCCGCCCCGCCCTCGCCGGCCCCGCCCCAGCCGGGGGACGGGGGGGACACCGAGGTCATCGTCATCGAGGTGGGGGCGGGGGCGGGGGCGGTGGCGGCGCCCCTGGCGCTGCTGGGGGCGGCTGGGGGGCTGGCGGCCCTCGCCCTCCTCTGCCGGCGCCGCGGGACCCCCAAGCGCCTCCTGCGCTGCCAGCGCTCCCTCCTGCCCCGCGTCTAGGCCCCGCCCGGCGGGACACGCCCCGCCACGCCCCGGCCCCACCCGCCCGCAACTTCCGCCTTCGCCCGCCCCCTCCGCCCCTCCTTTCGGGGGGATTCGGGGAAGGGGGGAGAGGCCAAGCGGAGATGGGGGGGGGGGTGTGGCCAGAGGGAGGGCACGCCCCCCCTCTCCAGGGCCACGCCCCTGGAGGCCACGCCCCCACCCCGGGGCCACGCCCCCCGCCCCCAGGGCGGGGCATCCGCCCCTCACAAGCTCAGCGGGGGGCTCCGGGCCTGGGGGAGGCGGGTGCTACCCCCGGAGGCCACGCCCCCCACCCCGCAGGCCACGCCCACACCCAGTGGGAAGCCCCCTCCCGCCAGGAGGGACGCACCCTCTGGGGACCCGCCCCCAGCTTGGGGGGCAGTGGTGGCCACGCCCCCCTCCGCTGTGGCCACGCCCTCTCCCCGACAGTCCCCTCCCCTCCTCCCTTCTGCGGCCTTTGGGAGGGGAGGGGCCTGTCCCCGCCCCCCTCTCCCCATGGCCCCGCCCCCTGCTCGGCGTGGGTGGGGCTCGGCCTGGCCACGCCCCCCCTCCTCCTCCTCCTCTTCATGGTGCTCTGGCGCGGGGCAAACGCCTCAGCCCCGCCCCCTCTCGGGGTGGGGGGGGGGAAGAGGGGGGGAGGGGCTCACGACCCTTGACCTGGCTGGGAAAGGTCAGGGGTCGGCCCCGCCCCCTTCCCCGTGCCCCTCCCCCCTACCGCAGGCCCGTGGGGGCGGGGGCCGATCCCCGTGAAAGGGGGGGCGGGGTCCATCCGTGGAGCGGAGGCCCCCCGATTGGCCGACGGCGGGGCGGGGTTGGGGCGGGGGCCCGCTTTGACGCAAAGAGGATGCCGGGGGTGGGGCGGGGCTATGCAAACGAGGGGGGGCGGGGCCCGGTGTACATACAAGGGGGGGTGTGGTCTCTCTTTTTTTTTTTTTTTTTTTTTTTTTTTTACCGATTTGGGGGGTTTTTTTTGGGGGGGTGGGGCCCGGGCGGGGCCCGATCCTCCGTCCTGCGGGCCGGGAGGGGGGGGAGGGGCGGCCCGGACGCCTGGGTCCCCCGGGGGGGGGAGGGGGTTAATAATTAATAATTAATTAATAATAATTAATAAAGGAACGCCGGAGGAGAGGGGGGCGGGGCCCTGGCGCCTGCTGGTTTGTACTGGGAGAGGGAAGGGGGGGCGGGGGGGGGTTACTGGGAGCACTGGGAGGGGACTGGGGGTTACTGGGAGGGGAAAAGGGGGTGACTGGGAGTACTGGGAGGGGACTGG
>NW_026060960.1:0-11961 GCF_929443795.1 Astur gentilis | reverse complement strand
GGGTTCCGGGGTTCCCATGACCCTTGGGGACCCCCCCCCCTGCCCCAGCCCCTTGGGACCCCCCAAAGCCCGGGGTCCCCATGACCCTTGGGACCCCCCACCCTGCCCCAGACCCCTGGGTGCCCCCCCAGGTGCCTGGGACCCCCAAACCCCGGGGTCCCCATGACCCCTGGGACCCCCCACCCTGCCCCAGACCCCTGGGTGCCCCCCCAGGTGCCTGGGACCCCCAAACCCCGGGGTCCCCATGACCCCTGGGACCCCCCACCCGGCCGCAGCCCCCCGGGACCCCCCAAAGCCCGGGGTCCCCATGACCCTTGGGACCCCCCAAACCCTGCCCCAGACCCCTGGGTGCCCCCCCAGGTGCCTGGGACCCCCCAAACCCCGGGGTCCCCACGACCCTTGGGACCCCCCCACCCTGCCCTAGCCCCTTGGGACCCCCCCAAAGCCCGGGGTCCCCATGACCCCCCACCCACGGGCTCGGGGGGGGGCTGACCTCCATCTCGCGCCGGAGGCAGGTGGCGGGGCCGAGGCTGGGTGCCACCATGGGGGGGGTGACGGGGAAGTTGGGGGGCAGGCGGGAGCAGCGGCGCAGCAGGACGGGGTTCACCCCGCTCAGGTACTGCGCCCCGAAAAACGCGTCGTCCTGCCAGTGCCGCAGCACGTACTCTGCGGGGGGGGGGACACAAACACAAATGGGTGCCCCCCCAGACCCCTGGGTGCCCCCCACTTGGACCCCTGGGTGCCCCCCAAACGCCTGGGTGCCCCCCCAGACCCCTGGGTGCCCCCCAAAACACCTGTGGCCCTTGTGGTGAAGCGGGTGGCCGGGCACCCGTGTGTCCCCCATGTCACCCCGCTGTGTCCCCCCCATGTCCCCCCCGTGTCCCCCCATCCCCTCCGTGTCCCCCCCCGTGTCCCCACCGGTGACGGGGGTGTGGAAGCAGCAGAAGACACGGCCGATGGCCTCCAGGCTGGGCCAGGAGCTGGGACGGTCCAGGAACCCCCGGAGCTTGGATTCGAGGGTCCTGGGGGGGACACGGGGGACGTGGGGACATGGGGGGCGACACGGGGGGGCGTGGGGACATGGGGGGGGGGGGGACACGGGGGGATGTGGGGACATGGGGGGGGACACGGGGGACGTGGGGGGGACAGAGGGGATGTGGGGATACGGCGGGGACAGGGAGACGTGGCGGGGGGCAGGGGGTGTGGGGATACGGGGGGGACACGGGGGGACACGGGGGGGACACGGAGGGGGGGGGGGACAGGGCCGGGCAGGAGGCAGGGAGTGGGAAGGGAGGGGGCGGGGCTGGGGGCTTAGGGGCGGGGCCGGAGGCGGGGCTGGGGGCAGTGGGTTGAATGGGAGGGCGGGGCCAGCTGGGAGAAGGGAGGGGCTGGGGTAGGGGAAGGCGGGGCCTTGGCGGGGGAGGCGGGGCCTTGGGGAGGGGAGGCGGGGCCTTGGGAGGGGAGGCGGGGCCTTGCCAGCGGGAGGCGGGGCCTTGGGGAGGAGAGGCGGGGCCTTGGGGAGGAGAGGCGGGGCCTTGGCGGGGAAGGCGGGGCCTTGGCAGGGGGAGGCGGGGCCTTGGCAGGGGGAGGCGGGGCCTTGGGAGGAGAGGCGGGGCCTTAGCAGGGGAAGGCGGGGCCTTGGCAGGGGGAGGCGGGCCCATGGGGAGGGGAGGCGGGGCCATTGCCGGTCAGGCAGCGCAGGCTGGCCCTGGGGGGGGGGGGGTGGTGTCAGGAGGAAGGGGCTCGGGGTCATGGGGGGGGTCAGAGGTCAGGGGTCACACTCACGCGGTGCTGCCCCGCAGGTAGAAGGCGACGGCCTTGGGCACGGAGTAGCGGAGGTCGGGGTCCGGGGGGGTCCCGGAGGGCAGAGCCCAGGGCAGCCCCGGGGCGAAGCGGGACAGCCTGGGGGGGGGGCAACGGTGGGGTGACACCCCCTCGGGGGGGTATAAGGGGGTAACCCCCCCCAAGGGGCAATAACGGCCCCCCAGGGGGGGTATAATGGGGGTTACACCCTCCCAGGGGCAATAACACCGCCCTGGGGGGGCAACAAGGGGGATTACACCCACCGGGGGGGGCAATAAACCCGCCGGGGGGGCAATAATGGGGGTTACATTCCCCCCAGGGGGCAGTAACATCCTCCGGGGGGGTCAATAATGGGGGTAGTGCCCCCCCTGGGGGCAACAACAGCCCCTCCAAGGGGGAAATAGGGGGGGTTATACCCCCGTGGGGGTAATAAACCCCCCCCGGGGAGGCAATAACACCCCCCCGGGGGCAATAATGGGGTTGGCGCCCCCCTGGGGGCAACAACAGGCCCCCTGAGGGGACAATAAGGGGGTAAATACCCCCCCGGGGGGGCAATAAGACCCCCCCAAAGGGGTGTAATGGGGGTGACACCCCCCCAAGGGGCAATAAGGCCCCCCCCGGGGGGCAATAACCCCCCCCAGGGGGCAATAAGACCCCCCCCAGGTAAACCAGGCTGCACCCCAGGGACAGACTGGGGGGACCCGGGTGTCTGGGGGGGGACCCCCAGGTGTCGGGGGTGGGGGGGGGGTCCGGGCACCCCCCCGCGCGGGTGCTCACCGGTACCGGCGCCGCTGCTGGGCGAGGTGACGTCGCCGGAGCCGCCGGAGCAGCGGGTGACGCTCCTGCGCCGGCGTTTTGGCTGTGGGATGGCGGCACCCGTGAGGGACCCCGGGGGGTCCGGGGGGGCGATGACGACGACGGGGACACCCCCGGGGTGGGGGGGGACACCCAGGGGCGCGGGTGGCCCTACCTGTGCCCTCGGCCAGCTCCCAGGTGCCGTAGCCCTGCAGCCAGCGGTAGCAGGGGAAGTGGAAGGGGCCGGGCTCGTCCTCGGCGGCGTCGGGGTCGTCGGCGTCATCGGCGTCATCGGGGTCCTCCATGTCATCGGGGTCATCGGCGTCATCGGCATCATCGGGGTCCTCGGCGTCATCGGGGTCCTCGGCGTCACCCACATCATCGGCGTCACCTGCGGCATCGGCGTCATCGGGGTCCTCGGCGTCATCGGCGTCATCGGCGTCATCGGGGTCCTCGGTGTCACCCACATCATCGGCGTCACCTGCGGCATCGGCGTCATCGGGGTCATCGGCGGCATCGGGGTCATCGGCGGCATCGGGGTCCTCGGCGTCACCCGCGTCCTCGTCGGCGTCGCCGTCGCTCCCCGCCGCCTCGTCCCCCTCGCTGTCGTCCCCCTCCTCGGCGTCGCTGCCCTCGGCGGCGGCGTCCTCCGGGTCCCCGCCGCCCGCGGGTCCGCGGGCGGGCGTGGCGTCGGCGGGCGTGGCGTCGGCGGGCGTGGCCGGGGGTGGCTCCGCCCCCTCCAGCCAGACGCAGAGGTTCTCCAGGAACCAGGAGCTTTCCGGGAGGGACCCGAAGGGCTCCTTGTGCACCCGCACCAGCAACAGGCGTCCCAGCGCCCGGGGGGCCGCCACGCGGTACTCGCCACGCTGCGGGACGGGGGACGCGGGCGGTCAGCGTCGCCGCGGCGGCGTCACGCCCGACACGCCCGACGGGACCCGCCCCGCTGCGGGACGGCGGCGCCGCGGCGGCCCGGCACCTCGGCACCGGCACCGTGTCACTGTCATCGTGGCACCGGCACCGTGGCACCAGCGCCGGCACCGTGGCACCATCACCATCGTCGTGTCACTATCACCATGTCACCATCACCATGTCACCAGCACTGGCACCGTGGCACCATCACCATCATCATGTCACCAGCACCATGTCACCAGCACCATGTCACCAGCACCATCGTTGTGTCACCAGCACCATGTCACCAGCACCAGCACCATCATCGTGTCACCATCACCATATCACCATCACCATCATCGTGTCACCATCATTGTGTCACCATCACCATGTCACCGTCACCATGTCACCAGCACCGGCACCATGGCACCATCTGCATCATCGTGTCACCATCACCGTGGCGCTGTGGCACCATCACCGTAGCCATGTCACCGTCGTCATGTCAGCAGCACCGTGTCGCCAGCACCATGTCGTCATGTCACCGGCACCAGCACCATTGCCGTGTCACCATCATCATGTCACCGCGGCACCAGCACCGGCACCATGGCCCCATCACCACGGCACCAGCATCACGTCACTGTGTCACCATCCCAGTGTCACCGCGGCACCAGCACCATGTCACAGTCACATCGCTGTGTCCCCGGCACCGTGGCACTGTCACCATCACCGCGTCACCACCACCATCGCCGCCGCCGTGTCACCATCACCATCAGCATCGCCACGTCACCCTCGCTATGTCACCGTGTCACCATCACCGGCACTGGGGCACTGTCATCATGTCACCCGCACCATCACCGTGTCACCGCCACCGTGTCACCGCCAGCATGTCACTGTCACTGTGTCACCGTCACTGTGTCACTGCCTCCATGTCACCATCACTGTGTCACCGTCACCGCCACCGTGTCACCGCCACCGTGTCACCGTCACCATGTCACTGTCACCGCCACCGTGTCACCATCACTGTGTCACCACCACCGTGTCACCGCCTCCGTGTCACCATCACCGCCACCGTGCCACCGCCAGCACCCCACAGCGCCCGTCCCACCGACGGGTGGTGGCAGCACCGTGTGTCACCGTGTGTGTCACCGTCCCTGCCCCGCAGCGCTCGCCCCGCTGCCGTACGCCGTCACCGTATCACCGCCCCCCCCCCCGCGCTGGGCCACCCCCCGCAGCCTGTCCCCCCCGTGTCCCCCCGTGTCCCCCCCGGGCAGCCCCTGGGTCCCCTAGAAATTATGGGGGGCCCCCCCCGGACACCCGGGTCCCCCAGGACACCGGAGACCCCCGTGGCTGCTTCGCCGGGGGGGTCCCAGGCGTCTGCGTGCCCCCCCCAGCGAGGGCCCCGGCTGTCCGGGTGCCCCCCAGTCCCCCCAAGAAGGGACCCAGGGGTCTGGGTGCCCCCCAGTAGAGGATCCAGGCACCCCCAGAGCCCCCAGTAGAGGACCTGGCTCCCCCCAGTCAGGGACCTCGGGGTCCGGGTGCCCCCCACCCCCCCAAGAGAGGACCCAGGTCCCCTCAGCCCCCCCCAGATAAGGGACCCGGCCCCCCCAGTAAGGGACCCGGCTGTCCGGGTGCCCCCCAGTCCTCCCAGTAGAGGAGCCAGGTGCCCCCAGGCCCCCCCAGTAAGGGGCCAAATCACCTGGGTGCCCCCCAGTCCCCCCAACAGGGGACTCAGGTGCCCCCAGTCCCCCCAGTAAAGGACCCAGGGGTCTGGGTGCCCCCCAGTCCCCCCAGTAGAGGACCCAGGGGTCTGGGTGCCCCCCCCCACTAAGGGACCCAGGTATCCGGGTGCCCCCAGTCCCCCCAACAAGGGACCTAGGTGCCCCCCAGTCCCCCCAATAAAGGACCCAGGCATTTGGGTGCCCCCCAGTAAGGGACCCAGGGGTCTGGGTGCCCCCCACCCCTCTAACAGAGGACCCAGGTGCCCCCAGACCCCCCCCACTAAGGGACCCAGACATTTGGGTGCCCCCCAGTCCCCCCAACAAGGGACTCAGGTGCCCCCAGTCCCCCCAGTAAAGGACCCAGGGGTCCGAGCGCCCCCCCCCCCCACTAAGGGACCCAGGTATCCGGGTGCCCCCCAGTCCCCCCCCCAACAAGGGACCCAGGGGTCTGGGTGCCGCCCCCTCCCCCCCCAGGACCCAGGGCTGCGGGTATCCCATCCCATCGTGTGTCCCCCCCCCCCCCCCAAAAAAATTTGGGGTCTCACCGAGCCGCAGGTGAAGTCGAGCCCCCACCGGTCGAGGGGGGTGCGGGGGCTGCACCCACGGGTGCCCACCAGGGTGACGGCGACGGCGTCCATGGTCCCGGCCAGGGCCTGGGGGCCCGTGCTCACCCGCACCCGGTACACGGCCATGGCTGCCCCGGGGGGGCACGAAATTTTTTGGGGGGGGGGGGGGGGGAGGCCTTTTGTGGGTGCTGCCACGCCCCAGCCCCGCCCACGGGCCCCCGTGACGCGCCCGCCACGCCCTGAGGGACCCAGGTGTTGGGGGAGGGAGGTTATAGGGGATGTGGGTTTTGGGGAGGGGGGGGGGGGGTCCCCCAAAAGTTATAGGGGGCCCCCCCCCATCATTCACAGGGGACCCAAAGCGGGGGGGGGGGGGGCACCCCCATAGTTTATGGGGGACAAAGGGGATTTGGGGGGGACCCAGGGGGGTTTGGGGGGAGGGGAGCACAATTAATAAGGGACCCAGGTGTCTGGGGGGGGGGGGCCCCCCATAATTCATAGGGGAGGATTATTTTTTTTTTGGGGGGGGGGGCAATAAGTTTATAAGGCACCCAGGTATTGGGGGGGGGGGGGGGGGGGGCGTAATTGTTCATAGGGGGACCCAGGGGGTTGGGGGGGCCCCCCCTAATTAGTAGGGGGCCCAAATAGTTGGGGGGGACCCCCCAGGGGTCAGAGGGCACGCAGGAATTTGCCCCCCCCCCATCCCCCCAGCCAAATTCCATAGGGGAGATCAGGGGGGGCAGGCCACGCCTCCCCCGCCGCCGGGCCACGCCCCCGCCGCCAGGCCACGCCTCCCCGTCGCCGGGCCACGCCCCCGCCGCCGGGCCACGCCTACCTTGTGGCCGGGCCACACCGCCCCCGCCGCCGGGCCACGCCCCCGCCGCCGGGCCACGCCTACCTTGCCGCCGGGCCACACCGCCCCCGCCGCCGGGCCACGCCCCCCCGGCAACGCCATAGCAACTGCGTTGCTATGGCGTTGCCGGGGGGGCGTGGCCCGGCGGCGGGGGCGGAGCAGGAGCGGAGGAGAGGGGCGGGGCGCGGAGCGAGCGCACCGTCACTTCCGGCGGCGGCGGCGGAGGGAGGAGGCGGAAGACGCGGCGCTTCCGGGTTCGCGATGGATCCCGAGTTCGACGACGTCGTGTCGGTGGAAGACCTGATGGTGAGGCCCCGCCCCCCGGCGTGGCCACGCCCACACACCCCTCCACCCGGCCACGCCCCCGCGGACCCCCCCCCCCCGTTCTCTCTCTCTCTCTCTCTCTCCCCCCCCCCCCGCAACCTCCCCCCGCCCTCCCCTGCGCGGCCACGCCCCCGCGCGGCTCTGGCACCTCCCACTTCCGGCGCCAGGCCACGCCCCCGTCTTAGCTCCGCCCACGCGGCCCGACCCTCACCCCTGGGGGTCGTGGTCACGCCCACCTACGCGCTGGACACGCCCCCCGCCTGCGGTAGCCCCGCCCCCGAGATAAGCCCCGCCCCGGCGCCCCCTTTGCCGTGACCTCTGCTCCTTGACCCCGCGGGGTCCCAGTGACCCCCAGTGCCTCCCAGTAAGCCCCCAGTGCTCCCAGTACCCCCCCTGGTGACCCCCCGGTGCTCCCAGTGACTCCCCAGTGATCCCCAGTAAGGCCCCAGTGCTCCCAGTGCTCCCAGTACCCCCTTGGTGACCCCCCAGTGCTGCCCAGTGCCCCCCCAGTGACCCCCAGTGAGACTCCCGGTGCCCTCCCAGTGTTCCCAGTATCTCCCCAGTCTCCTCCCAGTGCCTCCCAGTGACCCCCCCTGAGCCCCCAGTGCTCCCAGTGCCCCCCAGTGACCCCCTCAGTGAGCCCCAGTGCTCCCAGTGCTCCCAGTGACCCCCAGTGACCCCCCCAGTGCTCCCAGTGCCCCCCCAGTGCTCCCAGTGCCCCCCCAGTGCCCTCCCAGTGTTCCCAGTATCTCCACATACCCTCCCAGTGCCCCCCATTCCCTGTGACCCCCTGACCCCCTCTGACCCCTGTGCCCCCCCAGTGCTCCCAGTGCCTCCCAGTGCCCTCCCAGTGTTCCCAGGATCTCCCCAGTCCCCTCCCAGTCCCCTCCCAGTGCCCCCCCGTGACCCCCCCAGTGCCCCCCAGTGCCCTCCCAGTGTTCCCAGTATCTCCCCAGTCCCCTCCCAGTGCCTCCCAGTGACCCCCCCGACCCCCCAGTGACTGCCCTAGTGACCCCCAGTGCCCCGCCGTGAACCCCCCAGTGCTCCCAGTGCCCTCCCAGTGCTCCCAGTGCCCCCCCGGTGCCCTCCCAGTGTTCCCAGTATCTCCCCTGTCCCCTCCCAGTGACTCCCCCAGTGCCTCCCAGTGATCCCTGTGATCCCCGTGATCCCCCAGTGCTCCCAGTGCCCTCCCAGTGTTCCCAGTATCTCCCCTGTCCCCTCCCAGTGACCCCCCCAGTGCCCCCAGTGCCCCCCAGTGCCCTCCCAGTGTTCCCAGTATCTCCCCAGTCCCCTCCCAGTGCCCCCCCCGTGACCCCCCCAGTGCCCCCCAGTGCCCTCCCAGTGTTCCCAGTATCTCCCCAGTCCCCTCCCAGTTGGCCCCCCCGACCCCCCAGTGACTGCCCTAGTGACCCCTAGTGCCCCGCCGTGACCCCCCCAGTGCCCCCCCAGTGCCCCCAGTGCCCCCCGGTGCCCCCCCAGTGTTCCCCGTATGTCCCCCTACCCACCCGGCGCCCCCCATTCCCCGTGTCCCCCCGTGTCCCCCCCCGACCCCCCCCGACCGACCGCCCCCCCCCGCCCCCCCGGTGCCCCCAGGCTCTGGAGCGGCGTTTCGCGGAGCAGCGGCGGGGGGGGGCGGTGTCGCGGCGCTGCCAGTTCGAGTACGCCTGGGGGCTGGTGCGGAGCCCCTACGGGAACGACGTCGCCCGCGGGGTGGCCCTGCTGCAAGGTGGGGGGCGCCGGGGGGGGGGGGGGGGGGCGGGGGGGGGCACCTGGGGGGGTTGGAGGACATGGGGGGGACAGGGGGACATGGGGGGGGGGACGGGGGGACAGGGAGGGGGTACGGGGGGGGACACGGGGGGCTGGGGACATGGGGGGGCGTGGGGGGGTGTGCTGCAAGGGGGGGGGCACCTGGGGGGGGTTGGGGACATGGGGGGGGGGACAGGGGGACATGGGGGGGGGCACGGGGGGACACGGGGGGACAGGGAGGGGGGCATGGGGGGGGACACGGGGGGGTTGGAGGACATGGGGGGGGACGTGAGGGGGGGCGTGCTGCAAGGGGGGGGGGCACATGGGGAGGTTGGGGACACGGGGGGGACAGGGGGATGGGGGGGGCACGGGGGGACACGGGGGGACAGGGAGGGGGGCATGAGGGGGGACACGGGGGGCTTGGAGGACATGGGGGGGGACAGGGGGACATGGGGGGGGGACGTGGGGGGGACAGGGGGGGACGGGGGGGACAGCTGGGGGGGTTGGGGACATGGGGGGGAACACGGGGACATGGGGGGGGCATGGGGGGGGACAAGGGAGGGATGTGGGGATGGGGGGGACAGCTGGGGGGGTGGGGGATGTGGGGGGGGATGTGCTGCAAGAGGGGGGGCATCTGGGGGGGGGAACATGGGGGGGGACAGGGGGACATGGGGGGGGGGACGTGGGGGGGACATGGGGGGACGGGGGGGGACAGCTGGGGGGGTTGGGGACACGGGGGGGAACACGGGGGACATGGGGGGGGGCATGGGGGGGGACAAGGGAGGGACGTGGGGATGGGGAGGGACATGCTGCAAGGGGGGGGGGCCCCTGGGGGGGTTGGGGACATGGGGGGGGACAGGGGGACATGGGGGGGACAGGGAGGGGGACGCGGAGGGGGACATGCTGCAAGGGGGGGGGACACACCTGGGGGGGACAGGGGGACATGGGGGAGGGACGTGGGGGGGGGGACAGGGGGATGGGGGGGGCACCTGGGGGCGTTGGGGACACGGGGGGGGGGACAGAGGGACATGGGGGGTCAGGGAGGGGAACATGGGGGGGGACATGGGGATGGGGGGGACATGGGGTGGCCCCGCTGTGGGGGGGGGGACAGGGCACCTGGGGGGGACAGGGACGGGGGGGGGACATGGCTGGGGGGCGCAGAGGGGACGTGGGCAGGGGAACCCAGCAGGGACCGACCCGGGCCCCGTGTGTCCCCCCCCCGTGTCTCCCTGTCCCCCCCCCGTGTCATTTGTCACCCCCCCCCCGTGTCGTCTGACCCCCCCCGTGTCCGTGACCCCCCCCCCGTGTCCCCAGAGCTGATGCCGAAGGGGACGAAGGAGGAGCAGCGGGATTACACCTTCTACCTGGCGCTGGGCAACTACCGCCTCAAGGTGGGGGCACGGGGGGGCACGGACACGGGGGGGCACGGGGGGGGGCAGGGACACGGACACGGGGGGGACACGGGAGAGGGGGACAGGGAGGCTGGGGGGGGACGCAGGGGACCCCCGCGCTCACGGGGTGTCGTCGTCTGTGTCCCCCCCACCCCGCGTCCGTGCGTCCCCCCCGTGTCCGTGTGTGTCCCCCCCCCGTGTCCGCGTCCCCCCCCCCCCCCCGTGTCCGCGTCCCCCCCGGCCGTGGGGCAGGAGTACGAGCGGGCGCTGGCCCACGTGGAGCGGCTGCTGGGGGCCGAACCCCACAACTCGCAGGGGCTGCGGCTGCAGCGCCTCATCCGGCAGCGCATGCGCCGAGGTGAGACCCACGGCGCCACCCACGGCACGACCCATAGCGTGACCCATAGCGACCCACGGCGCCACCCACGGCGCGACCCATAGCGTGACCCATAGCGTGACCCATAGCGACCCACGGCGCCACCCATGGCGCAACCCATAGCATGACCCATAGCGTGGCCCATAGCGTGGCCCATAGCGACCCACGGCGCCACCCACGGCGCGACCCATAGCGTGACCCATAGCGACCCACGGCGCCACCCACGGCGCCACCCGTAGCGTGACCCATAGCGACCCACGGCGCCACCCACGGCACCACCCGTAGCGTGACCCATAGCGACCCACGGCGCCACCCACGGCGCCACCCGTAGCGTGACCCATAGCGACCCACGGCGCCACCCACGGCACCACCCGTAGCGTGACCCATAGCGACCCACGGCGCCACCCACGGCGCCACCCGTAGCGTGACCCATAGCGACCCACGGCGCCACCCACGGCACCACCCGTAGCGTGACCCATAGCGACCCACGGCGCCACCCACGGCGCCACCCGTAGCGTGACCCATAGCGACCCACGGCGCCACCCACGGCGCAACCCATAGCATGACCCATAGCGTGGCCCATAGCATGGCCCATAGCGACCCACGGCGCCACCCACGGCGCGACCCATAGCGTGACCCATAGCGTGACCCATAGCGACCCACGGCGCCACCCACGGCGCGACCCATAGCGTGACCCATAGCGTGGCCCATAGCGACCCACCGCACAACCCATAGTGTGACCCATAGCGACCCACAGCGCAACCCGTAGCGACCTACAGCACAACCCATAGCGTGACCCATAGCGTGACCCATAGCGACCCACAGCGTGACCCGCAGCCCCACAGCGCGACCCGTGGCGACCCAGAGCAACCCACAGCCACCCAGAGCACCCTATGGCGCCCCATAGCACCCCATAGCCCTGCATGCTGCCCCTTTATAGCACCCACAGCACCCCGTAACACCCTATGGCACCCCATAGCACCCCATAGCACCCCATACCACCCTATAGCACCCCATAGCACCCATGGCACCCCGTAGCACCCCATAGCACCCCATAGTACCCTATAGCACCCCATAGAACCCCATAGCACCCATGGCACCCCATAGCACCCCATAGCACCCTATGGAACCCCATAACACCCCAGAGCAACCACAGTGCCCCATAGCACCCATAGGACCCTATAGCACCCTATAGAACCCCACAGAACCCCATAGCATCCCATAGCACCCTATAGCGCCCCATAGGACCCTATAGCACCCTATAGAACCCCACAGAACCCCATAGCACCCTATAGCACCCTATAGCGCCCCATAGGACCCTATAGCGCCCCATAGCGCCCCATAGCACCCCCGGCCCCCCGCGTGTCCCCGAGGGGTGGGGGTGGGGACAGGTTGGGGGGGGTGTGACGTGTGTCCCCCCCCCCCGTGACGTGTCCCCCCCTCCCCCCCTAGATGGGCTGCTGGGCGCGGCCATCGTGGGGGGCGTGGCGCTGGGCGTGGCCGG
>NW_026060959.1:0-41000 GCF_929443795.1 Astur gentilis | reverse complement strand
CACACGTCTGGCTCCTTGTCCCACACGGGAGGTGGCAGCCCTGAAAGCTGTTGCTGGTCTTCACCGTCCCCCTGCAGCCTATTCACAGTCACAACAGGATCTGTGACCTGGGCTTGCCCAGAGGAGGAACATCTCATGGCTCTCGTCCTCGGCAGAGCCTGATTCCGAAAAGGCACACGTCCGGCTCCTTGTCCCACACGGAAGGTGGCAGCCCTGAAAGCTGTTGCTGGTCTTCACCGTCCCCCTGCAGCCTATTCACAGGCACAACAGGATTTGGGACCCGGGCATGCCCAGAGGCGGAACATCTCATGGCTCTCTTCCTCGGCAGAGCCTGATTCCGAAAAGGCACACGTCCGGCTCCTTGTCCCACACGGAAGGTGGCAGCCCTGAAAGCTGTTGCTGGTCTTCACCGTCCCCCTGCAGCCTATTCACAGGCACAACAGGATCTGGGACCCGGGCTTGCCCAGAGGAGGAACATCTCATGAATCTCTTCCTCGGCAGAGCCTGATTCCGAAAAGGCACACGTCCGGCTCCTTGTCCCACACGGAAGGTGGCAGCCCTGAAAGCTGTTGCTGGTCTTCACCGTCCCCCTGCAGCCTATTCACAGGCACAAAAGGATCTGGGACCCGGGCATGCCCAGAGTAGGAACATGTCATGGATCTCGTCCTCGGCAGATCCTGATTCCGAAAAGGCACACGTCTGGCTCCTTGTCCCACACGGAAGGTGGCATCCCTGAAAGCTGTTGCTAGTCTTCACAGTCCCCCTGCAGCCTATTCACAGCCACAACAGGATCTGGGACCCGGGCTTGCCCAGAGGAGGAACATCTCATGGCTCTCGTCCTCGGCAGAGCCTGATTCCGAAAAGGCACACGTCCGGCTCCTTGTCCCACACGGAAGGTGGCAGCCCTGAAAGCTGTTGCTGGTCTTCACCGTCCCCCTGCAGCCTATTCACAGGCAGAACAAGATTCAGGAGCCGGGCATGCCCAGAGGAGGAACATCTCATGGCTCTCGTCCTCGGCAGAGCCTGATTCCGAAAAGGCACACGTCCGGCTCCTTGTCCCACACGGAAGGTGGCAGCCCTGAAAGCTGTTGCTGGTCTTCACCGTCCCCCTGCAGCCTATTCACAGGCACAACAGGATCTGGGACCCGGGCTTGCCCAGAGGAGGAACATCTCATGGATCTCTTCCTCGGCAGAGCCTGATTCCGAAAAGGCACACGTCCGGCTCCTTGTCCCACACGGAAGGTGGCAGCCCTGAAAGCTGTTGCTGGTCTTCACCGTCCCCCTGCAGACTATTCACAGGCACAACAGGATCTGGGACCCGGGCATGCCCAGAGGAGGAACATCTCATGGCTCTCGTCCTCGGCAGAGCCTGATTCCGAAAAGGCACACGTCCGGCTCCTTGTCCCACACGGAAGGTGGCAGCCCTGAAAGCTGTTGCTGGTCTTCACCGTCCCCCTGCAGCCTATTCACAGGCACAACAGGATCTGTGACCTAGGCTTGCCCAGAGGAGGAACATCTCATGGCTCTCGTCCTCGGCAGAGCCTGATTCCGAAAAGGCACACGTCCGGCTCCTTGTCCCACACGGAAGGTGGCAGCCCTGAAAGCTGTTGCTGGTCTTCACCGTCCCCCTGCAGCCTATTCACAGGCACAACAGGATCTGGGACCCGGGCATGCCCAGAGGAGGAACATGTCATGGGTCTCGTCCTCGGCAGAGCCTGATTCCGAAAAGGCACACGTCCGGCTCCTTGTCCCACACGGAAGGTGGCAGCCCTGGAAGCTGTTGCTGGTCTTCACCGTCCCCCTGCAGCCTATTCACAGGCACAACAGGATCTGGGACCCGGGCTTGCCCAGAGGAGGAACATCTCATGGATCTCTTCCTCGGCAGAGTCTGATTCCGAAAAGGCACACGTCCGGCTCCTTGTCCCACACGGAAGGTGGCAGCCCTGAAAGTTGTTGCTGGTCTTCACCGTCCCCCTGCAGCCTATTCACAGGCACAACAGGATCTGGGATCCGGGCTTGCCCAGAGGAGGAACATCTCATGGCTCTCGTCCTCGGCAGAGCCTGATTCCGAAAAGGCACACGTCCGGCTCCTTGTCCCACACGGAAGGTGGCAGCCCTGAAAGCTGTTGCTGGTCTTCACCGTCCCCCTGCAGCCTATTCAGAGGCACAACAGGATTCAGGACCCGGGCATGCCCAGAGGAGGAACATCTCATGACTCTCGTCCTCGGCAGAGACTGATTCGAAAAAGGCACACGTCCGGCTCCTTGTCCCACACCGAAGGTGGCAGCCCTGAAAGCTGTTGCTGGTCTTCACCGTCCCCCTGCAGCCTAATCAGAGGCACAACAGGATCTGGGACATGGGCTTGCCCAGAGGAGGAACATCTCATGGATCTCGCCCTCGGCAGAGCCTGATTCCGAAAAGGCACACGTCCGGCTCCTTGTCCCACACGGAAGGTGGCAGCCCTGAAAGCTGTTGCTGGTCTTCACCGTCCCCCTGCAGCCTATTCACAGGCACAACAGGATCTGGGACACGGGCAAGCCCAGAGGAGGAACATCTCATGGATCTCTTCCTCGGCAGAGCCTGATTCCGAAAAGGCACACGTCCGGCTCCTTGTCCCACACGGAAGGTGGCAGCCCTGAAAGCTGTTGCTGGTCTTCACCGTCCCCCTGCAGCCTATTCACAGGCAGAACAAGATTCAGGAGCCGGGCATGCCCAGAGGAGGAACATCTCATGGCTCTCGTCCTCGGCAGAGCCTGATTCCGAAAAGGCACACGTCCGGCTCCTTGTCCCACACGGAAGGTGGCAGCCCTGAAAGCTGTTGCTGGTCTTCACCGTCCCCCTGCAGCCTATTCACAGGCACAACAGGATCTGGGACCCGGGCTTGCCCAGAGGAGGAACATCTCATGGATCTCTTCCTCGGCAGAGCCTGATTCCGAAAAGGCACACGTCCGGCTCCTTGTCCCACACGGAAGGTGGCAGCCCTGAAAGCTGTTGCTGGTCTTCACCGTCCCCCTGCAGCCTATTCACAGGCACAACAGGATATGGGACCCGGGCATGCCCAGAGGAGGAACATCTCATGGATCTCGTCCTCGGCAGAGCCTGATTCCGAAAAGGCACACGTCCGGCTCCTTGTCCCACACGGAAGGTGGCAGCCCTGAAAGCTGTTGCTGGTCTTCACCGTCCCCCTGCAGCCTATTCACAGGCACAACAGGATCTGTGACCTGGGCTTGCCCAGAGGAGGAACATATCATGGCTCTCGTCCTCGGCAGAGCCTGATTCCGAAAAGGCACACGTCCGGCTCCTTGTCCCACACGGAAGGTGGCAGCCCTGAAAGCTGTTGCTGGTCTTCACCGTCCCCCTGCAGCCTATTCACAGGCACAACAGGATTTGGGACCCGAGCATGCCCAGAGGAGGAACATCTCATGGCTCTCTTCCTCGGCAGAGCCTGAATCCGAAAAGGCACACGTCCGGCTCCTTGTCCCACACGGAAGGTGGCAGCCCTGAAAGCTGTTGCTGGTCTTCACCGTCCCCCTGCAGCCTATTCACAGGCACAACAGGATCTGGGACCCGGGCTTGCCCAGAGGAGGAACATCTCATGGCTCTCGTCCTCGGCAGAGCCTGATTCCGAAAAGGCACACGTCCGGCTCCTTGTCCCACACGGAAGGTGGCATCCCTGAAAGCTGTTGCTGGTCTTCACCGTCCCCCTGCAGCCTATTCACAGGCACAACAGGATCTGGGACCCGGGCTTGCCCAGAGGAGGAACATCTCATGGCTCTCTTCCTCGGCAGAGTCTGATTCCGAAAAGGCACACGTCCGGCTCCTTGTCCCACACGGAAGGTGGCAGCCCTGAAAGTTGTTGCTGGTCTTCACCGTCCCCCTGCAGCCTATTCACAGGCACAACAGGATCTGGGACCCCGGCATGCCCAGAGGAGGAACATGTCATGGGTCTCGTCCTCGGCAGAGCCTGATTCCGAAAAGGCACACGTCCGGCTCCTTGTCCCACACGGAAGGTGGCAGCCCTGAAAGCTGTTGCTGGTCTTCACCGTCCCCATGCAGCCTATTCACAGGCACAACAGGATCTGGGTCCCGGGCTTGCCCAGAGGAGGAACATCTCATGGATCTCTTCCTCGACAGAGTCTGATTCGAAAAAGGCACGCGTCCGGCTCCTTGTCCCACACCGAAGGTGGCAGCCCTGAAAGCTGTTGCTGGTCTTCACCGTCCCCCTGCAGCCTATTCAGAGGCACAACAGGATCTGGGACATGGGCTTGCCCAGAGGAGGAACATCTCATGGATCTCGCCCTCGGCAGAGCCTGATTCCGAAAAGGCACACGTCCGGCTCCTTGTCCCACACGGAAGGTGGCAGCCCTGAAAGCTGTTGCTGGTCTTCACCGTCCCCCTGCAGCCTATTCACAGGCAGAACAGGATCTGGGACACGGGCAAGCCCAGAGGAGGAACATCTCATGGATCTCTTCCTCGGCAGAGCCTGATTCCGAAAAGGCACACGTCCGGCTCCTTGTCCCACACGGAAGGTGGCAGCCCTGAAAGCTGTTGCTGGTCTTCACCGTCCCACTGCAGCCTATTCAGAGGCACAACAGGATTTGGGACCCGGGCTTGCTCCGAAGAGGAACATCTCATGGCTCTCGTCCTCGGCAGACCCTGATTCCGAAAAGGCACACGTCCGGCTCCTTGTCCCACACGGAAGGTGGCAGCCCTGAAAGCTGTTGCTGGTCTTCACCGTCCCCCTGCAGCCTATTCACAGGCACAACAGGATCTGGGACCCGGGCTTGCCCAGAGGAGGAACATCTCATGGATCTCTTCCTCGGCAGAGCCTGATTCCGAAAAGGCACACGTCCTGCTCCTTGTCCCACACGGAAGGTGGCAGCCCTGAAAGCTGTTGCTGGTCTTCACCGTCCCCCTGCAGCCTATTCACAGGCACAACAGGATCTGGGACCTGGGCTTGCCCAGAGGAGGAACATCTCATGGCTCTCGTCCTCGGCAGAGCCTGATTCCGAAAAGGCACACAACCGGCTCCTTGTCCCACACGGAAGGTGGCAGCCCTGAAAGCTGTTGCTGGTCTTCACCGTCCCCCTGCAGCCTATTCACAGGCACAACAGGATTCAGGACCCGGGCATGCCCAGAGGAGGAACATCTCATGGCTCTCGTCCTCGGCAGAGCCTGATTCCGAAAAGGCACACGTCCGGCTCCTTGTCCCACACGGAAGGTGGCAGCCCTGAAAGCTGTTGCTGGTCTTCACCGTCCCCCTGCAGCCTATTCACAGGCACAACAGGATCTGGGACCCGGGCTTGCCCAGAGGAGGAACATCTCATGGATCTCTTCCTCGGCAGATCCTGATTCCGAAAAGGCACACATCCGGCTCCTTGTCCCACACGGAAGGTGGCAGCCCTGAAAGCTGTTGCTGGTCTTCACCGTCCCCCTGCAGCCTATTCACAGGCAGAACAAGATTCAGGAGCCGGGCATGCCCAGAGGAGGAACATCTCATGGATCTCGTCCTCGGCAGAGCCTGATTCCGAAAAGGCACACGTCCGGCTCCTTGTCCCACACGGAAGGTGGCAGCCCTGAAAGCTGTTGCTGGTCTTCACCATCCCCCTGCAGACTATTCACAGGCACAACAGGATCTGGGACCCGGGCTTGCCCAGAGGAGGAACATCTCATGGATCTCTTCCTCGGCAGAGCCTGATTCCGAAAAGGCACACGTCCGGCTCCTTGTCCCACCGGAAGGTGGCAGCCCTGAAAGCTGTTGCTGGTCTTCACCGTCCCCCTGCAGCCTATTCACAGGCACAAAAGGATCTGGGACCCGGACATGCCCAGAGGAGGAACATCTCATGGCTTTCGTCCTCGGCAGAGCCTGATTCCGAAAAGGCACACGTTCGGCTCCTTCTCCCACACGGAAGGTGGCAGCCCTGAAAGCTGTTGCTGGTCTTCACCGTCCCCCTGCAGCCTATTCACAGGCACAACAGGATTCAGGACCTGGGCATGCCCAGAGGAGGAACATGTCATGGATCTCTTCCTCGGCAGATCCTGATTCCGAAAAGGCACACGTCCGGCTCCTTGTCCCACACGGAAGGTGGCATCCCTGAAAGCTGTTGCTAGTCTTCACCGTCCCCCTGCAGCCTATTCACAGCCACAACAGGATCTGGGACCCGGGCTTGCCCAGAGGAGGAACATCTCATGGCTCTCGTCCTCGGCAGAGCCTGATTCCAAAAAGGCACACAACCGGCTCCTTGTCCCACACGGAAGGTGGCAGCCCTGAAAGCTGTTGCTGGTCTTCACCGTCCCCCTGCAGCCTATTCACAGGCACAACAGGATTCAGGACCCGGGCATGCCCAGAGGAGGAACATCTCATGGCTCTCGTCCTCGGCAGAGCCTGATTCCGAAAAGGCACACGTCCGGCTCCTTGTCCCACACGGAAGGTGGCAGCCCTGAAAGCTGTTGCTGGTCTTCACCGTCCCCCTGCAGCCTATTCACAGGCACAACAGGATCTGGGACCCGGGCTTGCCCAGAGGAGGAACATCTCATGGATCTCTTCCTCGGCAGATCCTGATTCCGAAAAGGCACACATCCGGCTCCTTGTCCCACACGGAAGGTGGCAGCCCTGAAAGCTGTTGCTGGTCTTCACCGTCCCCCTGCAGCCTATTCACAGGCAGAACAAGATTCAGGAGCCGGGCATGCCCAGAGGAGGAACATCTCATGGATCTCGTCCTCGGCAGAGCCTGATTCCGAAAAGGCACACGTCCGGCTCCTTGTCCCACATGGAAGGTGGCAGCCCTGAAAGCTGTTGCTGGTCTTCACCATCCCCCTGCAGACTATTCACAGGCACAACAGGATCTGGGACCCGGGCTTGCCCAGAGGAGGAACATCTCATGGATCTCTTCCTCGGCAGAGCCTGATTCCGAAAAGGCACACGTCCGGCTCCTTGTCCCACCGGAAGGTGGCAGCCCTGAAAGCTGTTGCTGGTCTTCACCGTCCCCCTGCAGCCTATTCACAGGCACAAAAGGATCTGGGACCCGGACATGCCCAGAGGAGGAACATCTCATGGCTCTCGTCCTCGGCAGAGCCTGATTCCGAAAAGGCACACGTTCGGCTCCTTCTCCCACACGGAAGGTGGCAGCCCTGAAAGCTGTTGCTGGTCTTCACCGTCCCCCTGCAGCCTATTCACAGGCACAACAGGATTCAGGACCTGGGCATGCCCAGAGGAGGAACATGTCATGAATCTCTTCCTCGGCAGATCCTGATTCCGAAAAGGCACACGTCCGGCTCCTTGTCCCACACGGAAGGTGGCATCCCTGAAAGCTGTTGCTAGTCTTCACCGTCCCCCTGCAGCCTATTCACAGCCACAACAGGATCTGGGACCCGGGCTTGCCCAGAGGAGGAACATCTCATGGCTCTCGTCCTCGGCAGAGCCTGATTCCGAAAAGGCACACGTCCGGCTCCTTGTCCCACACGGAAGGTGGCAGCCCTGAAAGCTGTTGCTGGTCTTCACCGTCCCCCTGCAGCCTATTCACAAGCAGAACAAGATTCAGGAGCCGGGCATGCCCAGAGGAGGAACATCTCATGGCTCTCGTCCTCGGCAGAGCCTGATTCCGAAAAGGCACACGTCCGGCTCCTTGTCCCACATGGAAGGTGGCAGCCCTGAAAGCTGTTGCTGGTCTTCACCGTCCCCCTGCAGCCTATTCACAGGCACAACAGGATCTGGGACCCGGGCTTGCCCAGAGGAGGAACATCTCATGGATCTCTTCCTCGGCAGAGTCTGATTCCGAAAAGGCACACGTCCGGCTCCTTGTCCCACACGGAAGGTGGCAGTCCTGAAAGTTGTTGCTGGTCTTCACCGTCCCCCTGCAGCCTATTCACAGGCACAACAGGATCTGGGTCCCGGGCTTGCCCAGAGGAGGAACATCTCATGGATCTCTTCCTCGACAGAGTCTGATTCGAAAAAGGCACGCGTCCGGCTCCTTGTCCCACACCGAAGGTGGCAGCCCTGAAAGCTGTTGCTGGTCTTCACCGTCCCCCTGCAGCCTATTCACAGGCACAACAGGATCTGGGACATGGGCTTGCCCAGAGGAGGAACATCTCATGGATCTCGCCCTCGGCAGAGCCTGATTCCGAAAAGGCACACGTCCGGCTCCTTGTCCCACACGGAAGGTGGCAGCCCTGAAAGCTGTTGCTGGTCTTCACCGTCCCCCTGCAGCCTATTCACAGGCAGAACAGGATCTGGGACACGGGCAAGCCCAGAGGAGGAACATCTCATGGATCTCGTCCTCGGCAGAGCCTGATTCCGAAAAGGCACACGTCCGGCTCCTTGTCCCACACGGAAGGTGGCAGCCCTGAAAGCTGTTGCTGGTCTTCACCGTCCCACTGCAGCCTATTCAGAGGCACAACAGGATTTGGGACCCGGGCTTGCTCCGAAGAGGAACATCTCATGGCTCTCGTCCTCGGCAGACCCTGATTCCGAAAAGGCACACGTCCGGCTCCTTGTCCCACACGGAAGGTGGCAGCCCTGAAAGCTGTTGCTGGTCTTCACCGTCCCCCTGCAGCCTATTCACAGGCACAACAGGATCTGGGACCCGGGCTTGCCCAGAGGAGGAACATCTCATGGATCTCGTCCTCGGCAGAGCCTGATTCCGAAAAGGCACACGTCCTGCTCCTTGTCCCACACGGAAGGTGGCAGCCCTGAAAGCTGTTGCTGGTCTTCACCGTCCCCCTGCAGCCTATTCACAGGCACAACAGGATCTGGGACCTGGGCTTGCCCAGAGGAGGAACATCTCATGGCTCTCGTCCTCGGCAGAGCCTGATTCCGAAAAGGCACACAACCGGCTCCTTGTCCCACACGGAAGGTGGCAGCCCTGAAAGCTGTTGCTGGTCTTCACCGTCCCCCTGCAGCCTATTCACAGGCACAACAGGATTCAGGACCCGGGCATGCCCAGAGGAGGAACATCTCATGGCTCTCGTCCTCGGCAGAGCCTGATTCCGAAAAGGCACACGTCCGGCTCCTTGTCCCACACGGAAGGTGGCAGCCCTGAAAGCTGTTGCTGGTCTTCACCGTCCCCCTGCAGCCTATTCACAGGCACAACAGGATCTGGGACCCGGGCTTGCCCAGAGGAGGAACATCTCATGGATCTCTTCCTCGGCAGATCCTGATTCCGAAAAGGCACACATCCGGCTCCTTGTCCCACACGGAAGGTGGCAGCCCTGAAAGCTGTTGCTGGTCTTCACCGTCCCCCTGCAGCCTATTCACAGGCAGAACAAGATTCAGGAGCCGGGCATGCCCAGAGGAGGAACATCTCATGGATCTCGTCCTCGGCAGAGCCTGATTCCGAAAAGGCACACGTCCGGCTCCTTGTCCCACACGGAAGGTGGCAGCCCTGAAAGCTGTTGCTGGTCTTCACCTTCCCCCTGCAGACTATTCACAGGCACAACAGGATCTGGGACCCGGGCTTGCCCAGAGGAGGAACATCTCATGGATCTCTTCCTCGGCAGAGCCTGATTCCGAAAAGGCACACGTCCGGCTCCTTGTCCCACCGGAAGGTGGCAGCCCTGAAAGCTGTTGCTGGTCTTCACCGTCCCCCTGCAGCCTATTCACAGGCACAAAAGGATCTGGGACCCGGACATGCCCAGAGGAGGAACATCTCATGGCTCTCGTCCTCGGCAGAGCCTGATTCCGAAAAGGCACACGTTCGGCTCCTTCTCCCACACGGAAGGTGGCAGCCCTGAAAGCTGTTGCTGGTCTTCACCGTCCCCCTGCAGCCTATTCACAGGCACAACAGGATTCAGGACCTGGGCATGCCCAGAGGAGGAACATGTCATGGATCTCTTCCTCGGCAGATCCTGATTCCGAAAAGGCACACGTCCGGCTCCTTGTCCCACACGGAAGGTGGCATCCCTGAAAGCTGTTGCTAGTCTTCACCGTCCCCCTGCAGCCTATTCACAGCCACAACAGGATCTGGGACCCGGGCTTGCCCAGAGGAGGAACATCTCATGGCTCTCGTCCTCGGCAGAGCCTGATTCCGAAAAGGCACACGTCCGGCTCCTTGTCCCACACGGAAGGTGGCAGCCCTGAAAGCTGTTGCTGGTCTTCACCGTCCCCCTGCAGCCTATTCACAAGCAGAACAAGATTCAGGAGCCGGGCATGCCCAGAGGAGGAACATCTCATGGCTCTCGTCCTCGGCAGAGCCTGATTCCGAAAAGGCACACGTCCGGCTCCTTGTCCCACATGGAAGGTGGCAGCCCTGAAAGCTGTTGCTGGTCTTCACCGTCCCCCTGCAGCCTATTCACAGGCACAACAGGATCTGGGACCCGGGCTTGCCCAGAGGAGGAACATCTCATGGATCTCTTCCTCGGCAGAGTCTGATTCCGAAAAGGCACACGTCCGGCTCCTTGTCCCACACGGAAGGTGGCAGTCCTGAAAGTTGTTGCTGGTCTTCACCGTCCCCCTGCAGCCTATTCACAGGCACAACAGGATCTGGGACCCGGGCATGCCCAGAGGAGGAACATCTCATGGCTCTCGTCCTCGGCAGAGCCTGATTCCGAAAAGGCACACGTCCGGCTCCTTGTCCCACACGGAAGGTGGCAGCCCTGAAAGCTGTTGCTGGTCTTCACCGTCCCCCTGCAGCCTATTCAGAGGCACAACAGGATTCAGGACCCGGGCATGCCCAGAGGAGGAACATCTCATGACTCTCGTCCTCGGCAGAGCCTGATTCCGAAAAGGCACACGTCCGGCTCCTTGTCCCACACGGAAGGTGGCAGCCCTGGAAGCTGTTGCTGGTCTTCACCGTCCCCCTGCAGCCTATTCAGAGGCACAACAGGATCTGGGACCCGGGCTTGCCCAGAGGAGGAACATCTCATGGATCTCTTCCTCGGCAGAGCCTGATTCCGAAAAGGCACACGTCCGGCTCCTTGTCCCACACGGAAGGTGGCAGCCCTGAAAGCTGTTGCTGGTCTTCACCGTCCCCCTGCAGCCTATTCACAGGCACAACAGGATCTGGGACACGGGCATGCCCAGAGGAGGAACATCTCATGGATCTCGTCCTCGGCAGAGCCTGATTCCGAAAAGGCACACGTCCGGCTCCTTGTCCCACACGGAAGGTGGCAGCCCTGAAAGCTGTTGCTGGTCTTCACCGTCCCACTGCAGCCTATTCACAGGCACAACAGGATTTGGGACCCGGGCTTGCCCCGAAGAGGAACATCTCATGGCTCTCGTCCTCGGCAGAGCCTTATTCCGAAAAGGCACACGTCCGGCTCCTTGTCCCACACGGAAGGTGGCAGCCCTGAAAGCTGTTGCTGGTCTTCACCGTCCCCCTGCAGCCTATTCAGAGGCACAACAGGATTCAGGACCCGTGCATGCCCAGAGGAGGAACATTTCATGGCTCTCTTCCTCGGCAGAGCCTGATTCCGAAAAGGCACACGTCCGGCTCCTTGTCCCACACGGAAGGTGGCAGCCCTGAAAGCTGTTGCTGGTCTTCACCGTCCCCCTGCAGCCTATTCACAGGCACAACAGGATCTGGGACCCGGGCATGCCCAGAGGAGGAACATGTCATGGGTCTCGTCCTCGGCAGAGCCTGATTCCGAAAAGGCACACGTCCGGCTCCTTGTCCCACACAGAAGGTGGCAGCCCTGAAAGCTGTTGCTGGTCTTCACCGTCCCCCTGCAGCCTATTCACAGGCACAACATGATTCGGGACCTGGGCATGCCCAGAGGAGGAACATGTCATGGATCTCTTCCTCGGCAGATCCTGATTCCGAAAAGGCACACGTCCGGCTCCTTGTCCCACACGGAAGGTGGCAGCCCTGAAAGCTGTTTCTGGTCTTCACCGTCCCCCTGCAGCCTATTCACAGGCAGAACAAGATTCAGGAGCCGGCCATGCCCAGAGGAGGAACATCTCATGGCTCTCGTCCTCGGCAGAGCCTGATTCCGAAAAGGCACACGTCCGGCTCCTTGTCCCACACGGAAGGTGGCAGCCCTGAAAGCTGTTGCTGGTCTTCACCGTCCCCCTGCAGACTATTCAGAGGCACAACAGGATCTGGGACCCGGGCTTGCCCAGAGGAGGAACATCTCATGGATCTCTTCCTCGGCAGAGCCTGATTCCGAAAAGGCACACGTCCGGCTCCTTGTCCCACCGGAAGGTGGCAGCCCTGAAAGCTGTTGCTGGTCTTCACCGTCCCCCTGCAGCCTATTCACAGGCACAACAGGATCTGGGACCCGGGCATGCCCAGAGGAGGAACATCTCATGGATCTCGTCCTCGGCAGAGCCTGATTCCAAAAAGGCACACGTCTGGCTCCTTGTCCCACACGGGAGGTGGCAGCCCTGAAAGCTGTTGCTGGTCTTCACCGTCCCCCTGCAGCCTATTCACAGTCACAACAGGATCTGTGACCTGGGCTTGCCCAGAGGAGGAACATCTCATGGCTCTCGTCCTCGGCAGAGCCTGATTCCGAAAAGGCACACGTCCGGCTCCTTGTCCCACACGGAAGGTGGCAGCCCTGAAAGCTGTTGCTGGTCTTCACCGTCCCCCTGCAGCCTATTCACAGGCACAACAGGATTTGGGACCCGGGCATGCCCAGAGGAGGAACATCTCATGGCTCTCTTCCTCGGCAGAGCCTGATTCCGAAAAGGCACACGTCCGGCTCCTTGTCCCACACGGAAGGTGGCAGCCCTGAAAGCTGTTGCTGGTCTTCACCGTCCCCCTGCAGCCTATTCACAGGCACAACAGGATCTGGGACCCGGGCTTGCCCAGAGGAGGAACATCTCATGAATCTCTTCCTCGGCAGAGCCTGATTCCGAAAAGGCACACGTCCGGCTCCTTGTCCCACACGGAAGGTGGCAGCCCTGAAAGCTGTTGCTGGTCTTCACCGTCCCCCTGCAGCCTATTCACAGGCACAAAAGGATCTGGGACCCGGGCATGCCCAGAGTAGGAACATGTCATGGATCTCGTCCTCGGCAGATCCTGATTCCGAAAAGGCACACGTCCGGCTCCTTGTCCCACACGGAAGGTGGCATCCCTGAAAGCTGTTGCTAGTCTTCACAGTCCCCCTGCAGCCTATTCACAGCCACAACAGGATCTGGGACCCGGGCTTGCCCAGAGGAGGAACATCTCATGGCTCTCGTCCTCGGCAGAGCCTGATTCCGAAAAGGCACACGTCCGGCTCCTTGTCCCACACGGAAGGTGGCAGCCCTGAAAGCTGTTGCTGGTCTTCACCGTCCCCCTGCAGCCTATTCACAGGCAGAACAAGATTCAGGAGCCGGGCATGCCCAGAGGAGGAACATCTCATGGCTCTCGTCCTCGGCAGAGCCTGATTCCGAAAAGGCACACGTCCGGCTCCTTGTCCCACACGGAAGGTGGCAGCCCTGAAAGCTGTTGCTGGTCTTCACCGTCCCCCTGCAGCCTATTCACAGGCACAACAGGATCTGGGACCCGGGCTTGCCCAGAGGAGGAACATCTCATGGATCTCTTCCTCGGCAGAGCCTGATTCCGAAAAGGCACACGTCCGGCTCCTTGTCCCACACGGAAGGTGGCAGCCCTGAAAGCTGTTGCTGGTCTTCACCGTCCCCCTGCAGACTATTCACAGGCACAACAGGATCTGGGACCCGGGCATGCCCAGAGGAGGAACATCTCATGGCTCTCGTCCTCGGCAGAGCCTGATTCCGAAAAGGCACACGTCCGGCTCCTTGTCCCACACGGAAGGTGGCAGCCCTGAAAGCTGTTGCTGGTCTTCACCGTCCCCCTGCAGCCTATTCACAGGCACAACAGGATCTGTGACCTAGGCTTGCCCAGAGGAGGAACATCTCATGGCTCTCGTCCTCGGCAGAGCCTGATTCCGAAAAGGCACACGTCCGGCTCCTTGTCCCACACGGAAGGTGGCAGCCCTGAAAGCTGTTGCTGGTCTTCACCGTCCCCCTGCAGCCTATTCACAGGCACAACAGGATTTGGGACCCGGGCATGCCCAGAGGAGGAACATCTCATGGCTCTCTTCCTCGGCAGAGCCTGATTCCGAAAAGGCACACGTCCGGCTCCTTGTCCCACACGGAAGGTGGCAGCCCTGAAAGCTGTTGCTGGTCTTCACCGTCCCCCTGCAGCCTATTCACAGGCACAACAGGATCTGGGACCCGGGCTTGCCCAGAGGAGGAACATCTCATGGCTCTCGTCCTCGGCAGAGCCTGATTCCGAAAAGGCACACGTCCGGCTCCTTGTCCCACACGGAAGGTGGCAGCCCTGGAAGCTGTTGCTGGTCTTCACCGTCCCCCTGCAGCCTATTCACAGGCACAACAGGATCTGGGACCCGGGCTTGCCCAGAGGAGGAACATCTCATGGATCTCTTCCTCGGCAGAGTCTGATTCCGAAAAGGCACACGTCCGGCTCCTTGTCCCACACGGAAGGTGGCAGCCCTGAAAGTTGTTGCTGGTCTTCACCGTCCCCCTGCAGCCTATTCACAGGCACAACAGGATCTGGGACCCGGGCTTGCCCAGAGGAGGAACATCTCATGGCTCTCGTCCTCGGCAGAGCCTGATTCCGAAAAGGCACACGTCCGGCTCCTTGTCCCACACGGAAGGTGGCAGCCCTGAAAGCTGTTGCTGGTCTTCACCGTCCCCCTGCAGCCTATTCAGAGGCACAACAGGATTCAGGACCCGGGCATGCCCAGAGGAGGAACATCTCATGACTCTCGTCCTCGGCAGAGACTGATTCGAAAAAGGCACACGTCCGGCTCCTTGTCCCACACCGAAGGTGGCAGCCCTGAAAGCTGTTGCTGGTCTTCACCGTCCCCCTGCAGCCTATTCAGAGGCACAACAGGATCTGGGACATGGGCTTGCCCAGAGGAGGAACATCTCATGGATCTCGCCCTCGGCAGAGCCTGATTCCGAAAAGGCACACGTCCGGCTCCTTGTCCCACACGGAAGGTGGCAGCCCTGAAAGCTGTTGCTGGTCTTCACCGTCCCACTGCAGCCTATTCACAGGCACAACAGGATCTGGGACCCGGGCTTGCCCAGAGGAGGAACATCTCATGGCTCTCGTCCTCGGCAGAGCCTGATTCCGAAAAGGCACACGTCCGGCTCCTTGTCCCACACGGAAGGTGGCAGCCCTGAAAGCTGTTGCTGGTCTTCACCGTCCCCCTGCAGACTATTCACAGGCACAACAGGATCTGGGACCCGGGCTTGCCCAGAGGAGGAACATCTCATGGATCTCTTCCTCGGCAGAGCCTGATTCCGAAAAGGCACACGTCCGGCTCCTTGTCCCACACGGAAGGTGGCAGCCCTGAAAGCTGTTGCTGGTCTTCATCATCCCCCTGCAGCCTATTCACAGGCACAACAGGATCTGGGACCCGGGCTTGCCCAGAGGAGGAACATCTCATGGCTCTCGTCCTCGGCAGACCCTGATTCCGAAAAGGCACACGTCCGGCTCCTTGTCCCACACGGAAGGTGGCAGCCCTGAAAGCTGTTGCTGGTCTTCACCGTCCCCCTGCAGCCTATTCACAGGCACAACAGGATCTGGGACCCGGGCTTGCCCAGAGGAGGAACATCTCATGGCTCTCGTCCTCGGCAGAGCCTGATTCCGAAAAGGCACACGTCCGGCTCCTTGTCCCACACGGAAGGTGGCAGCCCTGAAAGCTGTTGCTGGTCTTCACCGTCCCCCTGCAGCCTATTCACAGGCACAACAGGATTCAGGACCCGGGCATGCCCAGAGGAGGAACATCTCATGACTCTCGTCCTCGGCAGAGCCTGATTCGAAAAAGGCACACGTCCGGCTCCTTGTCCCACACCGAAGGTGGCAGCCCTGAAAGCTGTTGCTGGTCTTCACCGTCCCCCTGCAGCCTATTCAGAGGCACAACAGGATCTGGGACATGGGCTTGCCCAGAGGAGGAACATCTCATGGATCTCGCCCTCGGCAGAGCCTGATTCCGAAAAGGCACACGTCCGGCTCCTTGTCCCACACGGAAGGTGGCAGCCCTGAAAGCTGTTGCTGGTCTTCACCGTCCCCCTGCAGCCTATTCACAGGCACAACAGGATCTGGGACACGGGCAAGCCCAGAGGAGGAACATCTCATGGATCTCTTCCTCGGCAGAGCCTGATTCCGAAAAGGCACACGTCCGGCTCCTTGTCCCACACGGAAGGTGGCAGCCCTGAAAGCTGTTGCTGGTCTTCACCGTCCCCCTGCAGCCTATTCACAGGCACAACAGGATCTGGGACCCGGGCATGCCCAGAGGAGGAACATCTCATGGCTCTCGTCCTCGGCAGAGCCTGATTCCGAAAAGGCACACATCCGGCTCCTTGTCCCACACGGAAGGTGGCAGCCCTGAAAGCTGTTGCTGGTCTTCACCGTCCCCCTGCAGCCTATTCACAGGCACAACAGGATTCAGGACCCGGGCATGCCCAGAGGAGGAACATCTCATGGCTCTCGTCCTCGGCAGAGCCTGATTCCGAAAAGGCACACGTCCGGCTCCTTGTCCCACACGGAAGGTGGCAGCCCTGAAAGCTGTTGCTGGTCTTCACCGTCCCCCTGCAGCCTATTCACAGGCACAACAGGATCTGGGACCTGAGGAGGAACATCTCATGGATCTCTTCCTCGGCAGAGCCTGATTCCGAAAAGGCACACGTCCGGCTCCTTGTCCCACACGGAAGGTGGCAGCCCTGAAAGCTGTTGCTGGTCTTCACCGTCCCCCTGAAGCCTATTCACAGGCACAACAGGATCTGGGACCCGGGCATGCCCAGAGGAGGAACATCTCATGGATCTCGTCCTCGGCAGAGCCTGATTCCGAAAAGGCACACGTCCGGCTCCTTGTCCCACACGGAAGGTGGCAGCCCTGAAAGCTGTTGCTGGTCTTCACCGTCCCCCTGCAGCCTATTCACAGGCACAACAGGATCTGTGACCTAGGCTTGCCCAGAGGAGGAACATCTCATGGCTCTCGTCCTCGGCAGAGCCTGATTCCGAAAAGGCACACGTCCGGCTCCTTGTCCCACACGGAAGGTGGCAGCCCTGAAAGCTGTTGCTGGTCTTCACCGTCCCCCTGCAGCCTATTCACAGGCACAACAGGATTTGGGACCCGGGCATGCCCAGAGGAGGAACATCTCATGGCTCTCTTCCTCGGCAGAGCCTGATTCCGAAAAGGCACACGTCCGGCTCCTTGTCCCACACGGAAGGTGGCAGCCCTGAAAGCTGTTGCTGGTCTTCACCGTCCCCCTGCAGCCTATTCACAGGCACAACAGGATCTGGGACCCGGGCTTGCCCAGAGGAGGAACATCTCATGGCTCTCGTCCTCGGCAGAGCCTGATTCCGAAAAGGCACACGTCCGGCTCCTTGTCCCACACGGAAGGTGGCAGCCCTGAAAGTTGTTGCTGGTCTTCACCGTCCCCCTGCAGCCTATTCACAGGCACAACAGGATCTGGGACCCGGGCTTGCCCAGAGGAGGAACATCTCATGGCTCTCGTCCTCGGCAGAGCCTGATTCCGAAAAGGCACACGTCCGGCTCCTTGTCCCACACGGAAGGTGGCAGCCCTGAAAGCTGTTGCTGGTCTTCACCGTCCCCCTGCAGCCTATTCACAGGCACAACAGGATTCAGGACCCGGGCATGCCCAGAGGAGGAACATCTCATGACTCTCGTCCTCGGCAGAGCCTGATTCGAAAAAGGCACACGTCCGGCTCCTTGTCCCACACCGAAGGTGGCAGCCCTGAAAGCTGTTGCTGGTCTTCACCGTCCCCCTGCAGCCTATTCAGAGGCACAACAGGATCTGGGACATGGGCTTGCCCAGAGGAGGAACATCTCATGGATCTCGCCCTCGGCAGAGCCTGATTCCGAAAAGGCACACGTCCGGCTCCTTGTCCCACACGGAAGGTGGCAGCCCTGAAAGCTGTTGCTGGTCTTCACCGTCCCCCTGCAGCCTATTCACAGGCACAACAGGATCTGGGACACGGGCAAGCCCAGAGGAGGAACATCTCATGGATCTCTTCCTCGGCAGAGCCTGATTCCGAAAAGGCACACGTCCGGCTCCTTGTCCCACACGGAAGGTGGCAGCCCTGAAAGCTGTTGCTGGTCTTCACCGTCCCCCTGCAGCCTATTCACAGGCACAACAGGATCTGGGACCTGGGCTTGCCCAGAGGAGGAACATCTCATGGCTCTCGTCCTCGGCAGAGCCTGATTCCGAAAAGGCACACATCCGGCTCCTTGTCCCACACGGAAGGTGGCAGCCCTGAAAGCTGTTGCTGGTCTTCACCGTCCCCCTGCAGCCTATTCACAGGCACAACAGGATTCAGGACCCGGGCATGCCCAGAGGAGGAACATCTCATGGCTCTCGTCCTCGGCAGAGCCTGATTCCGAAAAGGCACACGTCCGGCTCCTTGTCCCACACGGAAGGTGGCAGCCCTGAAAGCTGTTGCTGGTCTTCACCGTCCCCCTGCAGCCTATTCACAGGCACAACAGGATCTGGGACCTGAGGAGGAACATCTCATGGATCTCTTCCTCGGCAGAGCCTGATTCCGAAAAGGCACACGTCCGGCTCCTTATCCCACACGGAAGGTGGCAGCCCTGAAAGCTGTTGCTGGTCTTCACCGTCCCCCTGCAGACTATTCACAGGCACAACAGGATCTGGGACCCGGGCATGCCCAGAGGAGGAACATCTCATGGATCTCGTCCTCGGCAGAGTCTGATTCCGAAAAGGCACACGTCCGGCTCCTTGTCCCACACGGAAGGTGGCAGCCCTGAAAGCTGTTGCTGGTCTTCACCGTCCCCCTGCAGCCTATTCACAGGCACAACAGGATCTGTGACCTAGGCTTGCCCAGAGGAGGAACATCTCATGGCTCTCGTCCTCGGCAGAGCCTGATTCCGAAAAGGCACACGTCCGGCTCCTTGTCCCACACGGAAGGTGGCAGCCCTGAAAGCTGTTGCTGGTCTTCACCGTCCCCCTGCAGCCTATTCACAGGCACAACAGGATTTGGGACCCGGGCATGCCCAGAGGAGGAACATCTCATGGCTCTCTTCCTCGGCAGAGCCTGATTCCGAAAAGGCACACGTCCGGCTCCTTGTCCCACACGGAAGGTGGCAGCCCTGAAAGCTGTTGCTGGTCTTCACCGTCCCCCTGCAGCCTATTCACAGGCACAACAGGATCTGGGACCCGGGCTTGCCCAGAGGAGGAACATCTCATGGCTCTCGTCCTCGGCAGAGCCTGATTCCGAAAAGGCACACGTCCGGCTCCTTGTCCCACACGGAAGGTGGCAGCCCTGGAAGCTGTTGCTGGTCTTCACCGTCCCCCTGCAGCCTATTCACAGGCACAACAGGATCTGGGACCCGGGCTTGCCCAGAGGAGGAACATCTCATGGCTCTCTTCCTCGGCAGAGTCTGATTCCGAAAAGGCACACGTCCGGCTCCTTGTCCCACACGGAAGGTGGCAGCCCTGAAAGTTGTTGCTGGTCTTCACCGTCCCCCTGCAGCCTATTCACAGGCACAACAGGATCTGGGACCCGGGCTTGCCCAGAGGAGGAACATCTCATGGCTCTCGTCCTCGGCAGAGCCTGATTCCGAAAAGGCACACGTCCGGCTCCTTGTCCCACACGGAAGGTGGCAGCCCTGAAAGCTGTTGCTGGTCTTCACCGTCCCCCTGCAGCCTATTCAGAGGCATAACAGGATTCAGGACCCGGGCATGCCCAGAGGAGGAACATCTCATGACTCTCGTCCTCGGCAGAGACTGATTCGAAAAAGGCACACGTCCGGCTCCTTGTCCCACACCGAAGGTGGCAGCCCTGAAAGCTGTTGCTGGTCTTCACCGTCCCCCTGCAGCCTATTCAGAGGCACAACAGGATCTGGGACATGGGCTTGCCCAGAGGAGGAACATCTCATGGATCTCGCCCTCGGCAGAGCCTGATTCCGAAAAGGCACACGTCCGGCTCCTTGTCCCACACGGAAGGTGGCAGCCCTGAAAGCTGTTGCTGGTCTTCACCGTCCCCCTGCAGCCTATTCACAGGCACAACAGGATCTGGGACACGGGCAAGCCCAGAGGAGGAACATCTCATGGCTCTCGTCCTCGGCAGAGCCTGATTCCGAAAAGGCACACGTCCGGCTCCTTGTCCCACACGGAAGGTGGCAGCCCTGAAAGCTGTTGCTGGTCTTCACCGTCCCCCTGCAGCCTATTCACAGGCACAACAGGATCTGGGACCCGGGCTTGCCCAGAGGAGGAACATCTCATGGATCTCTTCCTCGGCAGAGCCTGATTCCGAAAAGGCACACGTCCGGCTCCTTGTCCCACACGGAAGGTGGCAGCCCTGAAAGCTGTTGCTGGTCTTCACCGTCCCCCTGCAGCCTATTCACAGGCACAACAGGATCTGGGACCTGGGCTTGCCCAGAGGAGGAACATCTCATGGCTCTCGTCCTCGGCAGAGCCTGATTCCAAAAAGGCACACGTCCGGCTCCTTGTCCCACACGGAAGGTGGCAGCCCTGAAAGCTGTTGCTGGTCTTCACCGTCCCCCTGCAGCCTATTCACAGGCACAACAGGATCTGGGACCCGGGCTTGCCCAGAGGAGGAACATCTCATGGCTCTCGTCCTCGGCAGAGCCTGATTCCGAAAAGGCACACGTCCGGCTCCTTGTCCCACACGGAAGGTGGCAGCCCTGAAAGTTGTTGCTGGTCTTCACCGTCCCCCTGCAGCCTATTCACAGGCACAACAGGATCTGGGACCCGGGCTTGCCCAGAGGAGGAACATCTCATGGCTCTCGTCCTCGGCAGAGCCTGATTCCGAAAAGGCACACGTCCGGCTCCTTGTCCCACACGGAAGGTGGCAGCCCTGAAAGCTGTTGCTGGTCTTCACCGTCCCCCTGCAGCCTATTCAGAGGCACAACAGGATTCAGGACCCGGGCATGCCCAGAGGAGGAACATCTCATGACTCTCGTCCTCGGCAGAGACTGATTCGAAAAAGGCACACGTCCGGCTCCTTGTCCCACACCGAAGGTGGCAGCCCTGAAAGCTGTTGCTGGTCTTCACCGTCCCCCTGCAGCCTATTCAGAGGCACAACAGGATCTGGGACATGGGCTTGCCCAGAGGAGGAACATCTCATGGATCTCGCCCTCGGCAGAGCCTGATTCCGAAAAGGCACACGTCCGGCTCCTTGTCCCACACGGAAGGTGGCAGCCCTGAAAGCTGTTGCTGGTCTTCACCGTCCCCCTGCAGCCTATTCACAGGCACAACAGGATCTGGGACCTGGGCTTGCCCAGAGGAGGAACATCTCATGGCTCTCGTCCTCGGCAGAGCCTGATTCCGAAAAGGCACACATCCGGCTCCTTGTCCCACACGGAAGGTGGCAGCCCTGAAAGCTGTTGCTGGTCTTCACCGTCCCCCTGCAGCCTATTCACAGGCACAACAGGATTTGGGACCCGGGCATGCCCAGAGGAGGAACATCTCATGGCTCTCGTCCTCGGCAGAGCCTGATTCCGAAAAGGCACACGTCCGGCTCCTTGTCCCACACGGAAGGTGGCAGCCCTGAAAGCTGTTGCTGGTCTTCACCGTCCCCCTGCAGCCTATTCACAGGCACAACAGGATCTAGGACCTGAGGAGGAACATCTCATGGATCTCTTCCTCGGCAGAGCCTGATTCCGAAAAGGCACACGTCCGGCTCCTTGTCCCACACGGAAGGTGGCAGCCCTGAAAGCTGTTGCTGGTCTTCACCGTCCCCCTGCAGACTATTCACAGGCACAACAGGATCTGGGACCCGGGCATGCCCAGAGGAGGAACATCTCATGGATCTCGTCCTCGGCAGAGCCTGATTCCGAAAAGGCACACGTCCGGCTCCTTGTCCCACACGGAAGGTGGCAGCCCTGAAAGCTGTTGCTGGTCTTCACCGTCCCCCTGCAGCCTATTCACAGGCACAACAGGATCTGTGACCTAGGCTTGCCCAGAGGAGGAACATCTCATGGCTCTCTTCCTCGGCAGAGCCTGATTCCGAAAAGGCACACGTCCGGCTCCTTGTCCCACACGGAAGGTGGCAGCCCTGAAAGCTGTTGCTGGTCTTCACCGTCCCCCTGCAGCCTATTCACAGGCACAACAGGATCTGGGACCCGGGCTTGCCCAGAGGAGGAACATCTCATGGCTCTCGTCCTCGGCAGAGCCTGATTCCGAAAAGGCACACGTCCGGCTCCTTGTCCCACACGGAAGGTGGCAGCCCTGAAAGCTGTTGCTGGTCTTCACCGTCCCCCTGCAGCCTATTCAGAGGCACAACAGGATTCAGGACCCGGGCATGCCCAGAGGAGGAACATCTCATGACTCTCGTCCTCGGCAGAGACTGATTCGAAAAAGGCACACGTCCGGCTCCTTGTCCCACACCGAAGGTGGCAGCCCTGAAAGCTGTTGCTGGTCTTCACCGTCCCCCTGCAGCCTATTCAGAGGCACAACAGGATCAGGGACATGGGCTTGCCCAGAGGAGGAACATCTCATGGATCTCGCCCTCGGCAGAGCCTGATTCCGAAAAGGCACACGTCCGGCTCCTTGTCCCACACGGAAGGTGGCAGCCCTGAAAGCTGTTGCTGGTCTTCACCGTCCCCCTGCAGCCTATTCACAGGCACAACAGGATCTGGGACCTGGGCTTGCCCAGAGGAGGAACATCTCATGGCTCTCGTCCTCGGCAGAGCCTGATTCCGAAAAGGCACACATCCGGCTCCTTGTCCCACACGGAAGGTGGCAGCCCTGAAAGCTGTTGCTGGTCTTCACCGTCCCCCTGCAGCCTATTCACAGGCACAACAGGATTCAGGACCCGGGCATGCCCAGAGGAGGAACATCTCATGGCTCTCGTCCTCGGCAGAGCCTGATTCCGAAAAGGCACACGTCCGGCTCCTTGTCCCACACGGAAGGTGGCAGCCCTGAAAGCTGTTGCTGGTCTTCACCGTCCCCCTGCAGCCTATTCACAGGCACAACAGGATCTGGGACCCGGGCTTGCCCAGAGGAGGAACATCTCATGGATCTCTTCCTCGGCAGAGTCTGATTCCGAAAAGGCACACGTCCGGCTCCTTGTCCCACACGGAAGGTGGCAGCCCTGAAAGCTGTTGCTGGTCTTCACCGTCCCCCTGCAGCCTATTCAGAGGCACAACAGGATTCAGGACCCGGGCATGCCCAGAGGAGGAACATCTCATGGCTCTCGTCCTCGGCAGAGCCTGATTCGAAAAAGGCACACGTCTGGCTCCTTGTCCCACACGGAAGGTGGCAGCCCTGAAAGCTGTTGCTGGTCTTCACCGTCCCCCTGCAGCCTATTCAGAGGCACAACAGGATCTGGGACATGGGCTTGCCCAGAGGAGGAACATCTCATGGATCTCGCCCTCGGAAGAGCCTGATTCCGAAAAGGCACACGTCCGGCTCCTTGTCCCACACGGAAGGTGGCAGCCCTGAAAGCTGTTGCTGGTCTTCACCGTCCCCCTGCAGCCTATTCACAGGCACAACAGGATCTGGGACACGGGCAAGCCCAGAGGAGGAACATCTCATGGATCTCTTCCTCGGCAGAGCCTGATTCCGAAAAGGCACACGTCCGGCTCCTTGTCCCACACGGAAGGTGGCAGCCCTGAAAGCTGTTGCTGGTCTTCACCGTCCCACTGCAGCCTATTCAGAGGCACAACAGGATTTGGGACCCGGGCTTGCCCAGAGGAGGAACATCTCATGGCTCTCGTCCTCGGCAGACCCTGATTCCGAAAAGGCACACGTCCGGCTCCTTGTCCCACACGGAAGGTGGCAGCCCTGAAAGCTGTTGCTGGTCTTCACCGTCCCCCTGCAGCCTATTCACAGGCACAACAGGATCTGGGACATGGGCTTGCCCAGAGGAGGAACATCTCATGGATCTCGCCCTCGGCAGAGCCTGATTCCGAAAAGGCACACGTCCGGCTCCTTGTCCCACACGGAAGGTGGCAGCCCTGAAAGCTGTTGCTGGTCTTCACCGTCCCCCTGCAGCCTATTCACAGGCACAACAGGATCTGGGACACGGGCAAGCCCAGAGGAGGAACATCTCATGGATCTCTTCCTCGGCAGAGCCTGATTCCGAAAAGGCACACGTCCGGCTCCTTGTCCCACACGGAAGGTGGCAGCCCTGAAAGCTGTTGCTGGTCTTCACCGTCCCCCTGCAGCCTATTCACAGGCACAACAGGATCTGGGACCTGGGCTTGCCCAGAGGAGGAACATCTCATGGCTCTCGTCCTCGGCAGAGCCTGATTCCGAAAAGGCACACATCCGGCTCCTTGTCCCACACGGAAGGTGGCAGCCCTGAAAGCTGTTGCTGGTCTTCACCGTCCCCCTGCAGCCTATTCACAGGCACAACAGGATTCAGGACCCGGGCATGCCCAGAGGAGGAACATCTCATGGCTCTCGTCCTCGGCAGAGCCTGATTCCGAAAAGGCACACGTCCGGCTCCTTGTCCCACACGGAAGGTGGCAGCCCTGAAAGCTGTTGCTGGTCTTCACCGTCCCCCTGCAGCCTATTCACAGGCACAACAGGATCTGGGACCCGGGCTTGCCCAGAGGAGGAACATCTCATGGATCTCTTCCTCGGCAGAGTCTGATTCCGAAAAGGCACACGTCCGGCTCCTTGTCCCACACGGAAGGTGGCAGCCCTGAAAGCTGTTGCTGGTCTTCACCGTCCCCCTGCAGCCTATTCAGAGGCACAACAGGATTCAGGACCCGGGCATGCCCAGAGGAGGAACATCTCATGGCTCTCGTCCTCGGCAGAGCCTGATTCGAAAAAGGCACACGTCTGGCTCCTTGTCCCACACGGAAGGTGGCAGCCCTGAAAGCTGTTGCTGGTCTTCACCGTCCCCCTGCAGCCTATTCAGAGGCACAACAGGATCTGGGACATGGGCTTGCCCAGAGGAGGAACATCTCATGGATCTCGCCCTCGGCAGAGCCTGATTCCGAAAAGGCACACGTCCGGCTCCTTGTCCCACACGGAAGGTGGCAGCCCTGAAAGCTGTTGCTGGTCTTCACCGTCCCACTGCAGCCTATTCACAGGCACAACAGGATCTGGGACCCTGGCAAGCCCAGAGGAGGAACATCTCATGGATCACTTCCTCGGCAGAGCCTGATTCCGAAAAGGCACACGTCCGGCTCCTTGTCCCACACGGAAGGTGGCAGCCCTGAAAGCTGTTGCTGGTCTTCACCGTCCCCCTGCAGCCTATTCACAGGCACAACAGGATCTGGGACCCGGGCTTGCCCAGAGGAGGAACATCTCATGGATCTCTTCCTCGGCAGAGCCTGATTCCGAAAAGGCACACGTCCGGCTCCTTGTCCCACACGGAAGGTGGCAGCCCTGAAAGCTGTTGCTGGTCTTCACCGTCCCCCTGCAGCCTGATCACAGGCACAACAGGATCTGGGACCCGGGCTTGCCCAGAGGAGGAACATCTCATGGATCTCTTCCTCGGCAGAGTCTGATTCCGAAAAGGCACACGTCCGGCTCCTTGTCCCACACGGAAGGTGGCAGCCCTGAAAGTTGTTGCTGGTCTTCACCGTCCCCCTGCAGCCTCTTCACAGGCACAACAGGATCTGGGACCCGGGCTTGCCCAGAGGAGGAACATCTCATGGCTCTCGTCCTCGGCAGAGCCTGATTCCGAAAAGGCACACGTCCGGCTCCTTGTCCCACACGGAAGGTGGCAGCCCTGAAAGCTGTTGCTGGTCTTCACCGTCCCCCTGCAGCCTATTCACAGGCACAACAGGATTCAGGACCCGGGCATGCCCAGAGGAGGAACATCTCATGACTCTCGTCCTCGGCAGAGCCTGATTCGAAAAAGGCACACGTCCGGCTCCTTGTCCCACACCGAAGGTGGCAGCCCTGAAAGCTGTTGCTGGTCTTCACCGTCCCCCTGCAGCCTATTCAGAGGCACAACAGGATCTGGGACATGGGCTTGCCCAGAGGAGGAACATCTCATGGATCTCGCCCTCGGCAGAGCCTGATTCCGAAAAGGCACACGTCCGGCTCCTTGTCCCACACGGAAGGTGGCAGCCCTGAAAGCTGTTGCTGGTCTTCACCGTCCCCCTGCAGCCTATTCACAGGCACAACAGGATCTGGGACACGGGCAAGCCCAGAGGAGGAACATCTCATGGATCTCTTCCTCGGCAGAGCCTGATTCCGAAAAGGCACACGTCCTGCTCCTTGTCCCACACGGAAGGTGGCAGCCCTGAAAGCTGTTGCTGGTCTTCACCGTCCCCCTGCAGCCTATTCACAGGCACAACAGGATCTGGGACCTGGGCTTGCCCAGAGGAGGAACATCTCATGGCTCTCGTCCTCGGCAGAGCCTGATTCCGAAAAGGCACACAACCGGCTCCTTGTCCCACACGGAAGGTGGCAGCCCTGAAAGCTGTTGCTGGTCTTCACCGTCCCCCTGCAGCCTATTCACAGGCACAACAGGATTCAGGACCCGGGCATGCCCAGAGGAGGAACATCTCATGGCTCTCGTCCTCGGCAGAGCCTGATTCCGAAAAGGCACACGTCCGGCTCCTTGTCCCACACGGAAGGTGGCAGCCCTGAAAGCTGTTGCTGGTCTTCACCGTCCCCCTGCAGCCTATTCACAGGCACAACAGGATCTGGGACCCGGGCTTGCCCAGAGGAGGAACATCTCATGGATCTCTTCCTCGGCAGAGTCTGATTCCGAAAAGGCACACGTCCGGCTCCTTGTCCCACACGGAAGGTGGCAGCCCTCAAAAGCTGTTGCTGGTCTTCACCGTCCCCCTGCAGCCTATTCAGAGGCACAACAGGATTCAGGACCAGGGCATGCCCAGAGGAGGAACATCTCATGACTCTCGTCCTCGGCAGAGCCTGATTCGAAAAAGGCACACGTCCGGCTCCTTGTCCCACACCGAAGGTGGCAGCCCTGAAAGCTGTTGCTGGTCTTCACCGTCCCCCTGCAGCCTATTCAGAGGCACAACAGGATCTGGGACATGGGCTTGCCCAGAGGAGGAACATCTCATGGATCTCGCCCTCGGCAGAGCCTGATTCCGAAAAGGCACACGTCCGGCTCCTTGTCCCACACGGAAGGTGGCAGCCCTGAAAGCTGTTGCTGGTCTTCACCGTCCCACTGCAGCCTATTCAGAGGCACAACAGGATTTGGGACCCGGGCTTGCCCCGAAGAGGAACATCTCATGGCTCTCGTCCTCGGCAGACCCTGATTCCGAAAAGGCACACGTCCGGCTCCTTGTCCCACACGGAAGGTGGCAGCCCTGAAAGCTATTGCTGGTCTTCACCGTCCCCCTGCAGCCTATTCACAGGCACAACAGGATCTGGGACCTGGGCTTGCCCAGAGGAGGAACATCTCATGGCTCTCGTCCTTGGCAGATCCTGATTCCGAAAAGGCACACAACCGGCTCCTTGTCCCACACGGAAGGTGGCAGCCCTGAAAGCTGTTGCTGGTCTTCACCGTCCCCCTGCAGCCTATTCACAGGCACAACAGGATTCAGGACCCGGGCATGCCCAGAGGAGGAACATCTCATGGCTCTCGTCCTCGGCAGAGCCTGATTCCGAAAAGGCACACGTCCGGCTCCTTGTCCCACACGGAAGGTGGCAGCCCTGAAAGCTGTTGCTGGTCTTCACCGTCCCCCTGCAGCCTATTCACAGGCACAACAGGATCTGGGACCCGGGCTTGCCCAGAGGAGGAACATCTCATGGATCTCTTCCTCGGCAGAGCCTGATTCCGAAAAGGCACACGTCCGGCTCCTTGTCCCACACGGAAGGTGGCAGCCCTGAAAGCTCTTGCTGGTCTTCATCATCCCCCTGCAGCCTATTCACAGGCACAACAGGATCTGGGACCCGGGCATGCCCAGAGGAGGAACATCTCATGGCTCTCGTCCTCGGCAGAGCCTGATTCCGAAAAGGCACACGTCCGGCTCCTTGTCCCACACGGAAGGTGGCAGCCCTGAAAGTTGTTGCTGGTCTTCACCGTCCCCCTGCAGCCTATTCACAGGCACAACAGGATCTGGGACCCGGGCATGCCCAGAGGAGGAACATGTCATGGGTCTCGTCCTCGGCAGAGCCTGATTCCGAAAAGGCACACGTCCGGCTCCTTGTCCCACACGGAAGGTGGCAGCCCTGAAAGCTGTTGCTGGTCTTCACCGTCCCCCTGCAGCCTATTCACAGGCACAACAGGATTCGGGACCTGGGCATGCCCAGAGGAGGAACATGTCATGGATCTCTTCCTCGGCAGATCCTGATTCCGAAAAGGCACACGTCCGGCTCCTTGTCCCACACGGAAGGTGGCAGCCCTGAAAGCTGTTGCTAGTCTTCACCGTCCCCCTGCAGCCTATTCACAGCCACAACAGGATCTGGGACCCGGGCTTGCCCAGAGGAGGAACATCTCATGGCTCTCGTCCTCGGCAGAGCCTGATTCCGAAAAGGCACACGTCCGGCTCCTTGTCCCACACGGAAGGTGGCAGCCCTGAAAGCTGTTGCTGGTCTTCACCGTCCCCCTGCAGCCTATTCACAGGCAGAACAAAATTCAGGAGCCGGGCATGCCCAGAGGAGGAACATCTCATGGCTCTCGTCCTCGGCAGAGCCTGATTCCGAAAAGGCACACGTCCGGCTCCTTGTCCCACACGGAATGTGGCAGCCTTGAAAGCTGTTGCTGGTCTTCACCGTCCCCCTGCAGACTATTCACAGGCACAACAGGATCTGGGACCCGGGCTTGCCCAGAGGAGGAACATCTCATGGCTCTCGTCCTCGGCAGAGCCTGATTCCGAAAAGGCACACGTCCGGCTCCTTGTCCCACACGGAAGGTGGCAGCCCTGAAAGCTGTTGCTGGTCTTCACCATCCCCCTGCAGCCTATTCACAGGCAGAACAAGATTCAGGAGCCGGGCATGCCCAGAGGAGGAACATATCATGGCTCTCGTCCTCGGCAGAGCCTGATTCCGAAAAGGCACACGTCCGGCTCCTTGTCCCACACGGAAGGTGGCAGCCCTGAAAGCTGTTGCTGGTCTTCACCGTCCCCCTGCAGCCTATTCACAGGCACAACAGGATCTGGGACCCGGGCTTGCCCAGAGGAGGAACATCTCATGGATCTCTTCCTCGGCAGAGTCTGATTCCGAAAAGGCACACGTCCGGCTCCTTGTCCCACACGGAAGGTGGCAGCCCTGAAAGTTGTTGCTGGTCTTCACCGTCCCCCTGCAGCCTATTCACAGGCACAACAGGATCTGGGACCCGGGCATGCCCAGAGGAGGAACATCTCATGGCTCTCGTCCTCGGCAGAGCCTGATTCCGAAAAGGGACACGTCCGGCTCCTTGTCCCACACGGAAGGTGGCAGCCCTGAAAGCTGTTGCTGGTCTTCACCGTCCCCCTGCAGCCTATTCAGAGACACAACAGGATTCAGGACCCGGGCATGCCCAGAGGAGGAACATGTCATGGGTCTCGTCCTCGGCAGAGCCTGATTCCGAAAAGGCACACGTCCGGCTCCTTGTCCCACACGGAAGGTGGCAGCCCTGAAAGCTGTTGCTGGTCTTCACCGTCCCCCTGCAGACTATTCACAGGCACAACAGGATCTGGGACCCGGGCTTGCCCAGAGGAGGAACATCTCATGGCTCTCGTCCTCGGCAAAGCCTGATTCCGAAAAGGCACACGTCCGGCTCCTTGTCCCACACGGAAGGTGGCAGCCCTGAAAGCTGTTGCTGGTCTTCACCGTCCCCCTGCAGCCTATTCACAGGCACAACAGGATTCGGGACCTGGGCATGCCCAGAGGAGGAACATGTCATGGATCTCTTCCTCGGCAGATCCTGATTCCGAAAAGGCACACGTCCGGCTCCTTGTCCCACACGGAAGGTGGCATCCCTGAAAGCTGTTGCTAGTCTTCACCGTCCCCCTGCAGCCTATTCACAGCCACAACAGGATCTGGGACCCGGGCTTGCCCAGAGGAGGAACATCTCATGGCTCTCGTCCTCGGCAGAGCCTGATTCCGAAAAGGCACACGTCCGGCTCCTTGTCCCACACGGAAGGTGGCAGCCCTGAAAGCTGTTGCTGGTCTTCACCATCCCCCTGCAGCCTATTCACAGGCAGAACAAGATTCAGGAGCCGGGCATGCCCAGAGGAGGAACATATCATGGCTCTCGTCCTCGGCAGAGCCTGATTCCGAAAAGGCACACGTCCGGCTCCTTGTCCCACACGGAAGGTGGCAGCCCTGAAAGCTGTTGCTGGTCTTCACCGTCCCCCTGCAGCCTATTCACAGGCACAACAGGATCTGGGACCCGGGCTTGCCCAGAGGAGGAACATCTCATGGATCTCTTCCTCGGCAGAGTCTGATTCCGAAAAGGCACACGTCCGGCTCCTTGTCCCACACGGAAGGTGGCAGCCCTGAAAGTTGTTGCTGGTCTTCACCGTCCCCCTGCAGCCTATTCACAGGCACAACAGGATCTGGGACCCGGGCATGCCCAGAGGAGGAACATCTCATGGCTCTCGTCCTCGGCAGAGCCTGATTCCGAAAAGGCACACGTCCGGCTCCTTGTCCCACACGGAAGGTGGCAGCCCTGAAAGCTGTTGCTGGTCTTCACCGTCCCCCTGCAGCCTATTCAGAGACCCAACAGGATTCAGGACCCGGGCATGCCCAGAGGAGGAACATCTCATGACTCTCGTCCTCGGCAGAGCCTGATTCCGAAAAGGCACACGTCCGGCTCCTTGTCCCACAAGGAAGGTGGCAGCCCTGGAAGCTGTTGCTGGTCTTCACCGTCCCCCTGCAGCCTATTCACAGGCACAACAGGATCTGGGACCCGGGCTTGCCCAGAGGAGGAACATCTCATGGCTCTCGTCCTCGGCAGAGCCTGATTCCGAAAAGGCACACGTCCGGCTCCTTGTCCCACACGGAAGGTGGCAGCCCTGAAAGCTGTTGCTGGTCTTCACCGTCCCCCTGCAGCCTATTCACAGGCACAACAGGATTCAGGACCAGGGCATGCCCAGAGGAGGAACATCTCATGACTCTCGTCCTCGGCAGAGCCTGATTCGAAAAAGGCACACGTCCGGCTCCTTGTCCCACACCGAAGGTGGCAGCCCTGAAAGCTGTTGCTGGTCTTCACCGTCCCCCTGCAGCCTATTCAGAGGCACAACAGGATCTGGGACATGGGCTTGCCCAGAGGAGGAACATCTCATGGATCTCGCCCTCGGCAGAGCCTGATTCCGAAAAGGCACACGTCCGGCTCCTTGTCCCACACGGAAGGTGGCAGCCCTGAAAGCTGTTGCTGGTCTTCACCGTCCCACTGCAGCCTATTCAGAGGCACAACAGGATTTGGGACCCGGGCTTGCCCCGAAGAGGAACATCTCATGGCTCTCGTCCTCGGCAGACCCTGATTCCGAAAAGGCACACGTCCGGCTCCTTGTCCCACACGGAAGGTGGCAGCCCTGAAAGCTATTGCTGGTCTTCACCGTCCCCCTGCAGCCTATTCACAGGCACAACAGGATCTGGGACCTGGGCTTGCCCAGAGGAGGAACATCTCATGGCTCTCGTCCTTGGCAGATCCTGATTCCGAAAAGGCACACAACCGGCTCCTTGTCCCACACGGAAGGTGGCAGCCCTGAAAGCTGTTGCTGGTCTTCACCGTCCCCCTGCAGCCTATTCACAGGCACAACAGGATTCAGGACCCGGGCATGCCCAGAGGAGGAACATCTCATGGATCTCTTCCTCGGCAGAGCCTGATTCCGAAAAGGCACACGTCCGGCTCCTTGTCCCACACGGAATGTGGCAGCCTTGAAAGCTGTTGCTGGTCTTCACCGTCCCCCTGCAGACTATTCACAGGCACAACAGGATCTGGGACCCGGGCTTGCCCAGAGGAGGAACATCTCATGGCTCTCGTCCTCGGCAGAGCCTGATTCCGAAAAGGCACACGTCCGGCTCCTTGTCCCACACGGAAGGTGGCAGCCCTGAAAGCTGTTGCTGGTCTTCACCATCCCCCTGCAGCCTATTCACAGGCAGAACAAGATTCAGGAGCCGGGCATGCCCAGAGGAGGAACATATCATGGCTCTCGTCCTCGGCAGAGCCTGATTCCGAAAAGGCACACGTCCGGCTCCTTGTCCCACACGGAAGGTGGCAGCCCTGAAAGCTGTTGCTGGTCTTCACCGTCCCCCTGCAGCCTATTCACAGGCACAACAGGATCTGGGACCCGGGCTTGCCCAGAGGAGGAACATCTCATGGATCTCTTCCTCGGCAGAGTCTGATTCCGAAAAGGCACACGTCCGGCTCCTTGTCCCACACGGAAGGTGGCAGCCCTGAAAGTTGTTGCTGGTCTTCACCGTCCCCCTGCAGCCTATTCACAGGCACAACAGGATCTGGGACCCGGGCATGCCCAGAGGAGGAACATCTCATGGCTCTCGTCCTCGGCAGAGCCTGATTCCGAAAAGGGACACGTCCGGCTCCTTGTCCCACACGGAAGGTGGCAGCCCTGAAAGCTGTTGCTGGTCTTCACCGTCCCCCTGCAGCCTATTCAGAGACACAACAGGATTCAGGACCCGGGCATGCCCAGAGGAGGAACATGTCATGGGTCTCGTCCTCGGCAGAGCCTGATTCCGAAAAGGCACACGTCCGGCTCCTTGTCCCACACGGAAGGTGGCAGCCCTGAAAGCTGTTGCTGGTCTTCACCGTCCCCCTGCAGACTATTCACAGGCACAACAGGATCTGGGACCCGGGCTTGCCCAGAGGAGGAACATCTCATGGCTCTCGTCCTCGGCAAAGCCTGATTCCGAAAAGGCACACGTCCGGCTCCTTGTCCCACACGGAAGGTGGCAGCCCTGAAAGCTGTTGCTGGTCTTCACCGTCCCCCTGCAGCCTATTCACAGGCACAACAGGATTCAGGACCAGGGCATGCCCAGAGGAGGAACATCTCATGACTCTCGTCCTCGGCAGAGCCTGATTCGAAAAAGGCACACGTCCGGCTCCTTGTCCCACACCGAAGGTGGCAGCCCTGAAAGCTGTTGCTGGTCTTCACCGTCCCCCTGCAGCCTATTCAGAGGCACAACAGGATCTGGGACATGGGCTTGCCCAGAGGAGGAACATCTCATGGATCTCGCCCTCGGCAGAGCCTGATTCCGAAAAGGCACACGTCCGGCTCCTTGTCCCACACGGAAGGTGGCAGCCCTGAAAGCTGTTGCTGGTCTTCACCGTCCCACTGCAGCCTATTCAGAGGCACAACAGGATTTGGGACCCGGGCTTGCCCCGAAGAGGAACATCTCATGGCTCTCGTCCTCGGCAGACCCTGATTCCGAAAAGGCACACGTCCGGCTCCTTGTCCCACACGGAAGGTGGCAGCCCTGAAAGCTATTGCTGGTCTTCACCGTCCCCCTGCAGCCTATTCACAGGCACAACAGGATCTGGGACCTGGGCTTGCCCAGAGGAGGAACATCTCATGGCTCTCGTCCTTGGCAGATCCTGATTCCGAAAAGGCACACAACCGGCTCCTTGTCCCACACGGAAGGTGGCAGCCCTGAAAGCTGTTGCTGGTCTTCACCGTCCCCCTGCAGCCTATTCACAGGCACAACAGGATTCAGGACCCGGGCATGCCCAGAGGAGGAACATCTCATGGCTCTCGTCCTCGGCAGAGCCTGATTCCGAAAAGGCACACGTCCGGCTCCTTGTCCCACACGGAATGTGGCAGCCTTGAAAGCTGTTGCTGGTCTTCACCGTCCCCCTGCAGACTATTCACAGGCACAACAGGATCTGGGACCCGGGCTTGCCCAGAGGAGGAACATCTCATGGCTCTCGTCCTCGGCAGAGCCTGATTCCGAAAAGGCACACGTCCGGCTCCTTGTCCCACACGGAAGGTGGCAGCCCTGAAAGCTGTTGCTGGTCTTCACCATCCCCCTGCAGCCTATTCACAGGCAGAACAAGATTCAGGAGCCGGGCATGCCCAGAGGAGGAACATATCATGGCTCTCGTCCTCGGCAGAGCCTGATTCCGAAAAGGCACACGTCCGGCTCCTTGTCCCACACGGAAGGTGGCAGCCCTGAAAGCTGTTGCTGGTCTTCACCGTCCCCCTGCAGCCTATTCACAGGCACAACAGGATCTGGGACCCGGGCTTGCCCAGAGGAGGAACATCTCATGGATCTCTTCCTCGGCAGAGTCTGATTCCGAAAAGGCACACGTCCGGCTCCTTGTCCCACACGGAAGGTGGCAGCCCTGAAAGTTGTTGCTGGTCTTCACCGTCCCCCTGCAGCCTAGTCACAGGCACAACAGGATCTGGGACCCGGGCATGCCCAGAGGAGGAACATCTCATGGCTCTCGTCCTCGGCAGAGCCTGATTCCGAAAAGGGACACGTCCGGCTCCTTGTCCCACACGGAAGGTGGCAGCCCTGAAAGCTGTTGCTGGTCTTCACCGTCCCCCTGCAGCCTATTCAGAGACACAACAGGATTCAGGACCCGGGCATGCCCAGAGGAGGAACATGTCATGGGTCTCGTCCTCGGCAGAGCCTGATTCCGAAAAGGCACACGTCCGGCTCCTTGTCCCACACGGAAGGTGGCAGCCCTGAAAGCTGTTGCTGGTCTTCACCGTCCCCCTGCAGACTATTCACAGGCACAACAGGATCTGGGACCCGGGCTTGCCCAGAGGAGGAACATCTCATGGCTCTCGTCCTCGGCAAAGCCTGATTCCGAAAAGGCACACGTCCGGCTCCTTGTCCCACACGGAAGGTGGCAGCCCTGAAAGCTGTTGCTGGTCTTCACCGTCCCCCTGCAGCCTATTCACAGGCACAACAGGATTCGGGACCTGGGCATGCCCAGAGGAGGAACATGTCATGGATCTCTTCCTCGGCAGATCCTGATTCCGAAAAGGCACACGTCCGGCTCCTTGTCCCACACGGAAGGTGGCATCCCTGAAAGCTGTTGCTAGTCTTCACCGTCCCCCTGCAGCCTATTCACAGCCACAACAGGATCTGGGACCCGGGCTTGCCCAGAGGAGGAACATCTCATGGCTCTCGTCCTCGGCAGAGCCTGATTCCGAAAAGGCACACGTCCGGCTCCTTGTCCCACACGGAAGGTGGCAGCCCTGAAAGCTGTTGCTGGTCTTCACCATCCCCCTGCAGCCTATTCACAGGCAGAACAAGATTCAGGAGCCGGGCATGCCCAGAGGAGGAACATATCATGGCTCTCGTCCTCGGCAGAGCCTGATTCCGAAAAGGCACACGTCCGGCTCCTTGTCCCACACGGAAGGTGGCAGCCCTGAAAGCTGTTGCTGGTCTTCACCGTCCCCCTGCAGCCTATTCACAGGCACAACAGGATCTGGGACCCGGGCTTGCCCAGAGGAGGAACATCTCATGGATCTCTTCCTCGGCAGAGTCTGATTCCGAAAAGGCACACGTCCGGCTCCTTGTCCCACACGGAAGGTGGCAGCCCTGAAAGTTGTTGCTGGTCTTCACCGTCCCCCTGCAGCCTATTCACAGGCACAACAGGATCTGGGACCCGGGCATGCCCAGAGGAGGAACATCTCATGGCTCTCGTCCTCGGCAGAGCCTGATTCCGAAAAGGCACACGTCCGGCTCCTTGTCCCACACGGAAGGTGGCAGCCCTGAAAGCTGTTGCTGGTCTTCACCGTCCCCCTGCAGCCTATTCAGAGACACAACAGGATTCAGGACCCGGGCATGCCCAGAGGAGGAACATCTCATGACTCTCGTCCTCGGCAGAGCCTGATTCCGAAAAGGCACACGTCCGGCTCCTTGTCCCACAAGGAAGGTGGCAGCCCTGGAAGCTGTTGCTGGTCTTCACCGTCCCCCTGCAGCCTATTCACAGGCACAACAGGATCTGGGACCCGGGCTTGCCCAGAGGAGGAACATCTCATGGCTCTCGTCCTCGGCAGAGCCTGATTCCGAAAAGGCACACGTCCGGCTCCTTGTCCCACACGGAAGGTGGCAGCCCTGAAAGCTGTTGCTGGTCTTCACCGTCCCCCTGCAGCCTATTCACAGGCACAACAGGATTCAGGACCAGGGCATGCCCAGAGGAGGAACATCTCATGACTCTCGTCCTCGGCAGAGCCTGATTCGAAAAAGGCACACGTCCGGCTCCTTGTCCCACACCGAAGGTGGCAGCCCTGAAAGCTGTTGCTGGTCTTCACCGTCCCCCTGCAGCCTATTCAGAGGCACAACAGGATCTGGGACATGGGCTTGCCCAGAGGAGGAACATCTCATGGATCTCGCCCTCGGCAGAGCCTGATTCCGAAAAGGCACACGTCCGGCTCCTTGTCCCACACGGAAGGTGGCAGCCCTGAAAGCTGTTGCTGGTCTTCACCGTCCCACTGCAGCCTATTCAGAGGCACAACAGGATTTGGGACCCGGGCTTGCCCCGAAGAGGAACATCTCATGGCTCTCGTCCTCGGCAGACCCTGATTCCGAAAAGGCACACGTCCGGCTCCTTGTCCCACACGGAAGGTGGCAGCCCTGAAAGCTATTGCTGGTCTTCACCGTCCCCCTGCAGCCTATTCACAGGCACAACAGGATCTGGGACCTGGGCTTGCCCAGAGGAGGAACATCTCATGGCTCTCGTCCTTGGCAGATCCTGATTCCGAAAAGGCACACAACCGGCTCCTTGTCCCACACGGAAGGTGGCAGCCCTGAAAGCTGTTGCTGGTCTTCACCGTCCCCCTGCAGCCTATTCACAGGCCCAACAGGATTCAGGACCCGGGCATGCCCAGAGGAGGAACATCTCATGGCTCTCGTCCTCGGCAGAGCCTGATTCCGAAAAGGCACACGTCCGGCTCCTTGTCCCACACGGAAGGTGGCAGCCCTGAAAGCTGTTGCTGGTCTTCACCGTCCCCCTGCAGCCTATTCACAGGCACAACAGGATCTGGGACCCGGGCTTGCCCAGAGGAGGAACATCTCATGGATCTCTTCCTCGGCAGAGCCTGATTCCGAAAAGGCACACGTCCGGCTCCTTGTCCCACACGGAAGGTGGCAGCCCTGAAAGCTCTTGCTGGTCTTCATCATCCCCCTGCAGCCTATTCACAGGCACAACAGGATCTGGGACCCGGGCATGCCCAGAGGAGGAACATCTCATGGCTCTCGTCCTCGGCAGAGCCTGATTCCGAAAAGGCACACGTCCGGCTCCTTGTCCCACACGGAAGGTGGCAGCCCTGAAAGTTGTTGCTGGTCTTCACCGTCCCCCTGCAGCCTATTCACAGGCACAACAGGATCTGGGACCCGGGCATGCCCAGAGGAGGAACATGTCATGGGTCTCGTCCTCGGCAGAGCCTGATTCCGAAAAGGCACACGTCCGGCTCCTTGTCCCACACGGAAGGTGGCAGCCCTGAAAGCTGTTGCTGGTCTTCACCGTCCCCCTGCAGCCTATTCACAGGCACAACAGGATTCGGGACCTGGGCATGCCCAGAGGAGGAACATGTCATGGATCTCTTCCTCGGCAGATCCTGATTCCGAAAAGGCACACGTCCGGCTCCTTGTCCCACACGGAAGGTGGCAGCCCTGAAAGCTGTTGCTAGTCTTCACCGTCCCCCTGCAGCCTATTCACAGCCACAACAGGATCTGGGACCCGGGCTTGCCCAGAGGAGGTACATCTCATGGCTCTCGTCCTCGGCAGAGCCTGATTCCGAAAAGGCACACGTCCGGCTCCTTGTCCCACACGGAAGGTGGCAGCCCTGAAAGCTGTTGCTGGTCTTCACCGTCCCCCTGCAGCCTATTCACAGGCAGAACAAAATTCAGGAGCCGGGCATGCCCAGAGGAGGAACATCTCATGGCTCTCGTCCTCGGCAGAGCCTGATTCCGAAAAGGCACACGTCCGGCTCCTTGTCCCACACGGAATGTGGCAGCCCTGAAAGCTGTTGCTGGTCTTCACCGTCCCCCTGCAGACTATTCACAGGCACAACAGGATCTGGGACCCGGGCTTGCCCAGAGGAGGAACATCTCATGGCTCTCGTCCTCGGCAGAGCCTGATTCCGAAAAGGCACACGTCCGGCTCCTTGTCCCACACGGAAGGTGGCAGCCCTGAAAGCTGTTGCTGGTCTTCACCATCCCCCTGCAGCCTATTCACAGGCAGAACAAGATTCAGGAGCCGGGCATGCCCAGAGGAGGAACATATCATGGCTCTCGTCCTCGGCAGAGCCTGATTCCGAAAAGGCACACGTCCGGCTCCTTGTCCCACACGGAAGGTGGCAGCCCTGAAAGCTGTTGCTGGTCTTCACCGTCCCCCTGCAGCCTATTCACAGGCACAACAGGATCTGGGACCCGGGCTTGCCCAGAGGAGGAACATCTCATGGATCTCTTCCTCGGCAGAGTCTGATTCCGAAAAGGCACACGTCCGGCTCCTTGTCCCACACGGAAGGTGGCAGCCCTGAAAGTTGTTGCTGGTCTTCACCGTCCCCCTGCAGCCTATTCACAGGCACAACAGGATCTGGGACCCGGGCATGCCCAGAGGAGGAACATCTCATGGCTCTCGTCCTCGGCAGAGCCTGATTCCGAAAAGGGACACGTCCGGCTCCTTGTCCCACACGGAAGGTGGCAGCCCTGAAAGCTGTTGCTGGTCTTCACCGTCCCCCTGCAGCCTATTCAGAGACACAACAGGATTCAGGACCCGGGCATGCCCAGAGGAGGAACATGTCATGGGTCTCGTCCTCGGCAGAGCCTGATTCCGAAAAGGCACACGTCCGGCTCCTTGTCCCACACGGAAGGTGGCAGCCCTGAAAGCTGTTGCTGGTCTTCACCGTCCCCCTGCAGACTATTCACAGGCACAACAGGATCTGGGACCCGGGCTTGCCCAGAGGAGGAACATCTCATGGCTCTCGTCCTCGGCAGAGCCTGATTCCGAAAAGGCACACGTCCGGCTCCTTGTCCCACACGGAAGGTGGCAGCCCTGAAAGCTGTTGCTGGTCTTCACCGTCCCCCTGCAGCCTATTCACAGGCACAACAGGATTCGGGACCTGGGCATGCCCAGAGGAGGAACATGTCATGGATCTCTTCCTCGGCAGATCCTGATTCCGAAAAGGCACACGTCCGGCTCCTTGTCCCACACGGAAGGTGGCATCCCTGAAAGCTGTTGCTAGTCTTCACCGTCCCCCTGCAGCCTATTCACAGCCACAACAGGATCTGGGACCCGGGCTTGCCCAGAGGAGGAACATCTCATGGCTCTCGTCCTCGGCAGAGCCTGATTCCGAAAAGGCACACGTCCGGCTCCTTGTCCCACACGGAAGGTGGCAGCCCTGAAAGCTGTTGCTGGTCTTCACCATCCCCCTGCAGCCTATTCACAGGCAGAACAAGATTCAGGAGCCGGGCATGCCCAGAGGAGGAACATATCATGGCTCTCGTCCTCGGCAGAGCCTGATTCCGAAAAGGCACACGTCCGGCTCCTTGTCCCACACGGAAGGTGGCAGCCCTGAAAGCTGTTGCTGGTCTTCACCGTCCCCCTGCAGCCTATTCACAGGCACAACAGGATCTGGGACCCGGGCTTGCCCAGAGGAGGAACATCTCATGGATCTCTTCCTCGGCAGAGTCTGATTCCGAAAAGGCACACGTCCGGCTCCTTGTCCCACACGGAAGGTGGCAGCCCTGAAAGGTGTTGCTGGTCTTCACCGTCCCCCTGCAGCCTATTCACAGGCACAACAGGATAAGGGACCCGGGCATGCCCAGAGGAGGAACATCTCATGGCTCTCGTCCTCGGCAGAGCCTGATTCCGAAAAGGCACACGTCCGGCTCCTTGTCCCACACGGAAGGTGGCAGCCCTGAAAGCTGTTGCTGGTCTTCACCGTCCCCCTGCAGCCTATTCAGAGACACAACAGGATTCAGGACCCGGGCATGCCCAGAGGAGGAACATCTCATGACTCTCGTCCTCGGCAGAGCCTGATTCCGAAAAGGCACACGTCCGGCTCCTTGTCCCACAAGGAAGGTGGCAGCCCTGGAAGCTGTTGCTGGTCTTCACCGTCCCCCTGCAGCCTATTCACAGGCACAACAGGATCTGGGACCCGGGCTTGCCCAGAGGAGGAACATCTCATGGATCTCGCCCTCGGCAGAGCCTGATTCCGAAAAGGCACACGTCCGGCTCCTTGTCCCACACGGAAGGTGGCAGCCCTGAAAGCTGTTGCTGGTCTTCACCGTCCCCCTGCAGCCTATTCACAGGCACAACAGGATCTGGGACACGGGCATGCCCAGAGGAGGAACATCTCATGGATCTCTTCCTCGGCAGAGCCTGATTCCGAAAAGGCACACGTCCGGCTCCTTGTCCCACACGGAAGGTGGCAGCCCTGAAAGCTGTTGCTGGTCTTCACCGTCCCACTGCAGCCTATTCAGAGGCACAACAGGATTTGGGACCCGGGCTTGCCCCGAAGAGGAACATCTCATGGCTCTCGTCCTCGGCAGAGCCTGATTCCGAAAAGGCACACGTCCGGCTCCTTGTCCCACACGGAAGGTGGCAGCCCTGAAAGCTGTTGCTGGTCTTCACCATCCCCCTGCAGCCTATTCAGAGGCACAACAGGATTCAGGACCCGTGCATGCCCAGAGGAGGAATATTTCATGGCTCTCTTCCTCGGCAGAGCCTGATTCCGAAAAGGCACACGTCCGGCTCCTTGTCCCACACGGAAGGTGGCAGCCCTGAAAGCTGTTGCTGGTCTTCACCGTCCCCCTGCAGCCTATTCACAGGCACAACAGGATCTGGGACCCGGGCATGCCCAGAGGAGGAACATGTCATGGCTCTCGTCCTCGGCAGATCCTGATTCCGAAAAGGCACACGTCCGGCTCCTTGTCTCACACAGAAGGTGGCAGCCCTGAAAGCTGTTGCTGGTCTTCACCGTCCCCCTGCAGCCTATTCACAGGCACAACAGGATTCGGGACCTGGGCATGCCCAGAGGAGGAACATGTCATGGATCTCTTCCTCGGCAGATCCTGATTCCGAAAAGGCACACGTCCGGCTCCTTGTCCCACACGGAAGGTGGCAGCCCTGAAAGCTGTTGCTGGTCTTCACCGTCCCCCTGCAGCCTATTCACAGCCACAACAGGATCTGGGACCCGGGCTTGATGAGAGGAGGAACATCTCATGGCTCTCGTCCTCGGCAGAGCCTGATTCCGAAAAGGCACACGTCCGGCTCCTTGTCCCACACGGAAGGTGG
>NW_026060957.1:0-29401 GCF_929443795.1 Astur gentilis | reverse complement strand
GACATGCTGAGTCTCTGGGAAAGCAGAGATCCCCCAAAGCTGTTGTGCCTGTGGATAGGCTGCAGAGGGATAGTGAAAAACTGCATTAGTTTTCAGGGCTGGCACCTTCCCTGTGGAGAAGGAGCCGTAAGTTTGCCTTTTCAGAAAAAAGCTTCTGCCGAGAGCGAGCACCGTGACATGCTGAGTCTCTGGGAAAGCAGAGATCCCCAAAGCTGTTGTGCCTGTGGATAGGCTGCAGAGGGATAGTGAAAAACTGCATTAGTTTTCAGGGCTGGCACCTTCCCTGTGGGAGAAGGAGCCGTAAGTTTGCCTTTTCAGAAAAAAGCTTCTGCCGAGAGCGAGCACCGTGACATGCTGAGTCTCTGGGAAAGCAGAGATCCCCAAAGCTGTTGTGCCTGTGGATAGGCTGCAGAGGGATAGTGAAAAACTGCATTAGTTTTCAGGGCTGGCACCTTCCCTGTGGGGAGAAGGAGCCGTAAGTTTGCCTTTTCAGAAAAAAGCTTCTGCCGAGAGCGAGCACCCGTGACATGCTGAGTCCTCTGGGAAAGCAGAGATCCCCAAAGCTGTTGTGCCTGTGGATAGGCTGCAGAGGGATAGTGAAAAAACTGCATTAGTTTTCAGGGCTGGCACCTTCCCCTGTGGGAGAAGGAGCCGTAAGTTTGCCTTTTCAGAAAAAAAGCTTCTGCCGAGAGCGAGCACCGTGACATGCTGAGTCTCTGGGAAAGCAGAGATCCCAAAAGCTGTTGTGCCTGTGGATAGGCTGCAGAGGGATAGTGAATACCCAGCAAGATCTTTCAGGGCTGGCACCTTCCTTGTGGGAGAAGGAGCCGTAAGTTTGCCTTTTCAGAAAAAAGCTTCTGCCGAGAGCGAGCACCGTGACATGCTGAGTCTCTGGGAAAAGCAGAGATCCCCAAAGCTGTTGTGCCTGTGGATAGGCTGCAGAGGGATAGTGAAAAACTGCATTAGTTTTCAGGGCTGGCACCTTCCCTGTGGGAGAAGGAGCCGTAAGTTTGCCTTTTCAGAAAAAAGCTTCTGCCGAGAGCGAGCACCGTGACATGCTGAGTCTCTGGGAAAGCAGAGATCCCCAAAGCTGTTGTGCCTGTGGATAGGCTGCAGAGGGATAGTGAAAAACTGCATTAGTTTTCAGGGCTGGCACCTTCCCTGTGGGAGAAGGAGCCGTAAGTTTGCCTTTTCAGAAAAAAGCTTCTGCCGAGAGCGAGCACCGTGACATGCTGAGTCTCTGGGAAAGCAGAGATCCCCAAAGCTGTTGTGCCTGTGGATAGGCTGCAGAGGGATAGTGAAAAAACTGCATTAGTTTTCAGGGCTGGCACCTTCCCTGTGGGAGAAGGAGCCGTAAGTTTGCCTTTTCAGAAAAAAGCTTCTGCCGAGAGCGAGCACCGTGACATGCTGAGTCTCTGGGAAAGCAGAGATCCCCAAAGCTGTTGTGCCTGTGGATAGGCTGCAGAGGGATAGTGAAAAACTGCATTAGTTTTCAGGGCTGGCACCTTCCCTGTTGGAGAAGGAGCTGTAAGTTCTTCAGAAAAAAGCTTCTGCCGAGAGCGAGCACCGTGACATGCTGAGTCCTCTGGGAAAGCAGAGATCCCAAAAGCTGTTGTGCCTGTGGATAGGCTGCAGAGGGATAGTGAATACCAGCAAGATCTTTCAGGGCTGGCACCTTCCTTGTGGGAGAAGGAGCCGTAAGTTTGCCTTTTCAGAAAAAAGCTTCTGCCGAGAGCGAGCACCGTGACATGCTGAGTCTCTGGGAAAGCAGAGATCCCCAAAGCTGTTGTGCCCTGTGGATAGGCTGCAGAGGGATAGTGAAAAAACTGCATTAGTTTTCAGGGCTGGGCACCTTCCCTGTGGGAGAAGGAGCCGTAAGTTTGCCTTTTCAGAAAAAAGCTTCTGCCGAGAGCGAGCACCGTGACATGCTGAGTCTCTGGGAAAGCAGAGATCCCCAAAGCTGTTGTGCCTGTGGATAGGCTGCAGAGGGATAGTGAAAAACTGCATTAGTTTTCAGGGCTGGCACCTTCCCTGTGGGAGAAGGAGCCGTAAGTTTGCCTTTTCAGAAAAAGCTCTGCCGAGAGCGAGCACCGTGACATGCTGAGTCTCTGGGAAAGCAGAGATCCCAAAAGCTGTTGTGCCTGTGGATAGGCTGCAGAGGGATAGTGAATACCAGCAAGATCTTTCAGGGCTAGCACCTTCCTTGTGGGAGAAGGAGCCACACTTTTGCCTTCTCAGAAAAAGCTTCTGCCGAGAACGAGCACCGTGACATGCTGAGTCTCTGGGAACGGCAGAGATCCCCAAAGCTGTTGTGCCTGTGGATAGGCTGCAGAGGGATAGTGAAAAACTGCATTAGTTTTCAGGGCTGGCACCTTCCCTGTGGGAGAAGGAGCCGTAAGTTTGCCTTTTCAGAAAAAAGCTTCTGCCGAGAGCGAGCACCGTGACATGCTGAGTCTCTGGGGAAAGCAGAGATCCCCAAAGCTGTTGTGCCTGTGGATAGGCTGCAGAGGGATAGTGAAAAACTGCATTAGTTTTCAGGGCTGGCACCTTCCCTGTGGGAGAAGGAGCCGTAAGTTTGGCCTTTTCAGAAAAAGCTTCTGCCGAGAGCGAGCACCGTGACATGCTGAGTCTCTGGGAAAGCAGAGATCCCAAAAGCTGTTGTGCCTGTGGATAGGGCTGCAGAGGGATAGTGAAAAACTGCAACCAGCAAGATCTTTCAGGGCTGGCACCTTCCCTGTGGGAGAAGGAGCCGTAAGTTTGCCTTTTCAGAAAAAAGCTTCTGCCGAGAGCGAGCACCGTGACATGCTGAGTCTCTGGGAAAGCAGAGATCCCCAAAGCTGTTGTGCCTGTGGATAGGCTGCAGAGGGGATAGTGAAAAACTGCATTAGTTTTCAGGGCTGGCACCTTCCCTGTGGGAGAAGGAGCCGTAAGTTTGCCTTTTCAGAAAAAAGCTTCTGCCGAGAGCGAGCACCGTGACATGCTGAGTCTCTGGGAAAGCAGAGATCCCCAAAGCTGTTGTGCCTGTGGATAGGCTGCAGAGGGATAGTGAAAAACTGCATTAGTTTTTCAGGGCTGGCACCTTCCCTGTGGGAGAAGGAGCCGTAAGTTTGCCTTTTCAGAAAAAAGCTTCTGCCGAGAGCGAGCACCGTGACATGCTGAGTCTCTGGGAAAGCAGAGATCCCCAAAGCTGTTGTGCCTGTGGATAGGCTGCAGAGGGATAGTGAAAAACTGCATTAGTTTTCAGGGCTGGCACCTTCCCTGTGGGAGAAGGAGCCGTAAGTTTGCCTTTTCAGAAAAAAGCTTCTGCCGAGAGCGAGCACCGTGACATGCTGAGTCTCTGGGAAAGCAGAGATCCCCAAAGCTGTTGTGCCTGTGGATAGGCTGCAGAGGGATAGTGAAAAACTGCATTAGTTTTCAGGGCTGGCACCTTCCCTGTGGGAGAAGGAGCCGTAAGTTTGCCTTTTCAGAAAAAAGCTTCTGCCGAGAGCGAGCACCGTGACATGCTGAGTCTCTGGGAAAGCAGAGATCCCCCAAAGCTGTTGTGCCTGTGGATAGGCTGCAGAGGGATAGTGAAAAACTGCATTAGTTTTCAGGGCTGGCACCTTCCCTGTGGGAGAAGGAGCCGTAAGTTTGCCTTTTCAGAAAAAAGCTTCTGCCGAGAGCGAGCACCGTGACATGCTGAGTCTCTGGGAAAGCAGAGATCCCCAAAGCTGTTGTGCCTGTGGATAGGCTGCAGAGGGATAGTGAAAAAACTGCATTAGTTTTTCAGGGCTGGCACCTTCCCTGTGGGAGAAGGAGCCGTAAGTTTGCCTTTTCAGAAAAAAGCTTCTGCCGAGAGCGAGCACCGTGACATGCTGAGTCTCTGGGAAAGCAGAGATCCCCAAAGCTGTTGTGCCTGTGGATAGGCTGCAGAGGGATAGTGAATACCAGCAAGATCTTTCAGGGCTAGCACCTTCCTTGTGGGAGAAGGAGCCACACTTTTGCCTTCTCAGAAAAAGCTTCTGCCGAGAACGAGCACCGTGACATGCTGAGTCTCTGGGAAAGCAGAGATCCCAAAAGCTGTTGTGCCTGTGGATAGGCTGCAGAGGGATAGTGAAAAACTGCATTAGTTTTCAGGGCTGGCACCTTCCCTGTGGGAGAAGGAGCCGTAAGTTTGCCTTTTCAGAAAAAAGCTTCTGCCGAGAGCGAGCACCGTGACATGCTGAGTCTCTGGGAAAGCAGAGATCCCAAAAGCTGTTGTGCCTGTGGATAGGCTGCAGAGGGATAGTGAAAAACTGCATTAGTTTTCAGGGCTGGCACCTTCCCTGTGGGAGAAGGAGCCGTAAGTTTGCCTTTTCAGAAAAAAGCTTCTGCCGAGAGCGAGCACCGTGACATGCTGAGTCTCTGGGAAAGCAGAGATCCCCAAAGCTGTTGTGCCTGTGGATAGGCTGCAGAGGGATAGTGAAAAACTGCATTAGTTTTCAGGGCTGGCACCTTCCCTGTGGGAGAAGGAGCCGTAAGTTTGCCTTTTCAGAAAAAAGCTTCTGCCGAGAGCGAGCACCGTGACATGCTGAGTCTCTGGGAAAGCAGAGATCCCCAAAGCTGTTGTGCCTGTGGATAGGCTGCAGAGGGATAGTGAAAAACTGCATTAGTTTTCAGGGCTGGCACCTTCCCTGTGGGAGAAGGAGCCGTAAGTTTGCCTTTTCAGAAAAAAGCTTCTGCCGAGAGCGAGCACCGTGACATGCTGAGTCTCTGGGAAAGCAGAGATCCCCAAAGCTGTTGTGCCTGTGGATAGGCTGCAGAGGGATAGTGAAAAACTGCATTAGTTTTCAGGGCTGGCACCTTCCCTGTGGGAGAAGGAGCCGTAAGTTTGCCTTTTCAGAAAAAAGCTTCTGCCGAGAGCGAGCACCGTGACATGCTGAGTCTCTGGGAAAGCAGAGATCCCCAAAGCTGTTGTGCCTGTGGATAGGCTGCAGAGGGATAGTGAAAAACTGCATTAGTTTTCAGGGCTGGCACCTTCCCTGTGGGAGAAGGAGCCGTAAGTTTGCCTTTTCAGAAAAAAGCTTCTGCCGAGAGCGAGCACCGTGACATGCTGAGTCTCTGGGAAAGCAGAGATCCCCAAAGCTGTTGTGCCTGTGGATAGGCTGCAGAGGGATAGTGAAAAACTGCATTAGTTTTCAGGGCTGGCACCTTCCCTGTGGGAGAAGGAGCCGTAAGTTTGCCTTTTCAGAAAAAAGCTTCTGCCGAGAGCGAGCACCGTGACATGCTGAGTCTCTGGGAAAGCAGAGATCCCCAAAGCTGTTGTGCCTGTGGATAGGCTGCAGAGGGATAGTGAAAAACTGCATTAGTTTTCAGGGCTGGCACCTTCCCTGTGGGAGAAGGAGCCGTAAGTTTGCCTTTTCAGAAAAAAGCTTCTGCCGAGAGCGAGCACCGTGACATGCTGAGTCTCTGGGAAAGCAGAGATCCCAAAAGCTGTTGTGCCTGTGGATAGGCTGCAGAGGGATAGTGAATACCAGCAAGATCTTTCAGGGCTGGCACCTTCCTTGTGGGAGAAGGAGCCGTAAGTTTGCCTTTTCAGAAAAAAGCTTCTGCCGAGAGCGAGCACCGTGACATGCTGAGTCTCTGGGAAAGCAGAGATCCCCAAAGCTGTTGTGCCTGTGGATAGGCTGCAGAGGGATAGTGAAAAACTGCATTAGTTTTCAGGGCTGGCACCTTCCCTGTGGGAGAAGGAGCCGTAAGTTTGCCTTTTCAGAAAAAAGCTTCTGCCGAGAGCGAGCACCGTGACATGCTGAGTCTCTGGGAAAGCAGAGATCCCCAAAGCTGTTGTGCCTGTGGATAGGCTGCAGAGGGATAGTGAATACCAGCAAGATCTTTCAGGGCTAGCACCTTCCTTGTGGGAGAAGGAGCCACACTTTTGCCTTCTCAGAAAAAGCTTCTGCCGAGAACGAGCACCGTGACATGCTGAGTCTCTGGGAAAGCAGAGATCCCAAAAGCTGTTGTGCCTGTGGATAGGCTGCAGAGGGATAGTGAAAAACTGCATTAGTTTTCAGGGCTGGCACCTTCCCTGTGGGAGAAGGAGCCGTAAGTTTGCCTTTTCAGAAAAAAGCTTCTGCCGAGAGCGAGCACCGTGACATGCTGAGTCTCTGGGAAAGCAGAGATCCCAAAAGCTGTTGTGCCTGTGGATAGGCTGCAGAGGGATAGTGAAAAACTGCATTAGTTTTCAGGGCTGGCACCTTCCCTGTGGGAGAAGGAGCCGTAAGTTTGCCTTTTCAGAAAAAAGCTTCTGCCGAGAGCGAGCACCGTGACATGCTGAGTCTCTGGGAAAGCAGAGATCCCCAAAGCTGTTGTGCCTGTGGATAGGCTGCAGAGGGATAGTTAATACCAGCAAGATCTTTCAGGGCTAGCACCTTCCTTGTGGGAGAAGGAGCCACACTTTTGCCTTCTCAGAAAAAGCTTCTGCCGAGAACGAGCACCGTGACATGCTGAGTCTCTGGGAAAGCAGAGATCCCCAAAGCTGTTGTGCCTGTGGATAGGCTGCAGAGGGATAGTGAAAAACTGCATTAGTTTTCAGGGCTGGCACCTTCCCTGTGGGAGAAGGAGCCGTAAGTTTGCCTTTTCAGAAAAAAGCTTCTGCCGAGAGCGAGCACCGTGACATGCTGAGTCTCTGGGAAAGCAGAGATCCCCAAAGCTGTTGTGCCTGTGGATAGGCTGCAGAGGGATAGTGAATACCAGCAAGATCTTTCAGGGCTAGCACCTTCCTTGTGGGAGAAGGAGCCACACTTTTGCCTTCTCAGAAAAAGCTTCTGCCGAGAACGAGCACCGTGACATGCTGAGTCTCTGGGAAAGCAGAGATCCCAAAAGCTGTTGTGCCTGTGGATAGGCTGCAGAGGGATAGTGAAAAACTGCATTAGTTTTCAGGGCTGGCACCTTCCCTGTGGGAGAAGGAGCCGTAAGTTTGCCTTTTCAGAAAAAAGCTTCTGCCGAGAGCGAGCACCGTGACATGCTGAGTCTCTGGGAAAGCAGAGATCCCCAAAGCTGTTGTGCCTGTGGATAGGCTGCAGAGGGATAGTGAAAAACTGCATTAGTTTTCAGGGCTGGCACCTTCCCTGTGGGAGAAGGAGCCGTAAGTTTGCCTTTTCAGAAAAAAGCTTCTGCCGAGAGCGAGCACCGTGACATGCTGAGTCTCTGGGAAAGCAGAGATCCCCAAAGCTGTTGTGCCTGTGGATAGGCTGCAGAGGGATAGTGAAAAACTGCATTAGTTTTCAGGGCTGGCACCTTCCCTGTGGGAGAAGGAGCCGTAAGTTTGCCTTTTCAGAAAAAAGCTTCTGCCGAGAGCGAGCACCGTGACATGCTGAGTCTCTGGGAAAGCAGAGATCCCAAAAGCTGTTGTGCCTGTGGATAGGCTGCAGAGGGATAGTGAAAAACTGCATTAGTTTTCAGGGCTGGCACCTTCCCTGTGGGAGAAGGAGCCGTAAGTTTGCCTTTTCAGAAAAAAGCTTCTGCCGAGAGCGAGCACCGTGACATGCTGAGTCTCTGGGAAAGCAGAGATCCCCAAAGCTGTTGTGCCTGTGGATAGGCTGCAGAGGGATAGTGAATACCAGCAAGATCTTTCAGGGCTAGCACCTTCCTTGTGGGAGAAGGAGCCACACTTTTGCCTTCTCAGAAAAAGCTTCTGCCGAGAACGAGCACCGTGACATGCTGAGTCTCTGGGAAAGCAGAGATCCCAAAAGCTGTTGTGCCTGTGGATAGGCTGCAGAGGGATAGTGAAAAACTGCATTAGTTTTCAGGGCTGGCACCTTCCCTGTGGGAGAAGGAGCCGTAAGTTTGCCTTTTCAGAAAAAAGCTTCTGCCGAGAGCGAGCACCGTGACATGCTGAGTCTCTGGGAAAGCAGAGATCCCCAAAGCTGTTGTGCCTGTGGATAGGCTGCAGAGGGATAGTGAAAAACTGCATTAGTTTTCAGGGCTGGCACCTTCCCTGTGGGAGAAGGAGCCGTAAGTTTGCCTTTTCAGAAAAAAGCTTCTGCCGAGAGCGAGCACCGTGACATGCTGAGTCTCTGGGAAAGCAGAGATCCCCAAAGCTGTTGTGCCTGTGGATAGGCTGCAGAGGGATAGTGAAAAACTGCATTAGTTTTCAGGGCTGGCACCTTCCCTGTGGGAGAAGGAGCCGTAAGTTTGCCTTTTCAGAAAAAAGCTTCTGCCGAGAGCGAGCACCGTGACATGCTGAGTCTCTGGGAAAGCAGAGATCCCAAAAGCTGTTGTGCCTGTGGATAGGCTGCAGAGGGATAGTGAATACCAGCAAGATCTTTCAGGGCTGGCACCTTCCTTGTGGGAGAAGGAGCCGTAAGTTTGCCTTTTCAGAAAAAAGCTTCTGCCGAGAGCGAGCACCGTGACATGCTGAGTCTCTGGGAAAGCAGAGATCCCCAAAGCTGTTGTGCCTGTGGATAGGCTGCAGAGGGATAGTGAAAAACTGCATTAGTTTTCAGGGCTGGCACCTTCCCTGTGGGAGAAGGAGCCGTAAGTTTGCCTTTTCAGAAAAAAGCTTCTGCCGAGAGCGAGCACCGTGACATGCTGAGTCTCTGGGAAAGCAGAGATCCCCAAAGCTGTTGTGCCTGTGGATAGGCTGCAGAGGGATAGTGAAAAACTGCATTAGTTTTCAGGGCTGGCACCTTCCCTGTGGGAGAAGGAGCCGTAAGTTTGCCTTTTCAGAAAAAAGCTTCTGCCGAGAGCGAGCACCGTGACATGCTGAGTCTCTGGGAAAGCAGAGATCCCCAAAGCTGTTGTGCCTGTGGATAGGCTGCAGAGGGATAGTGAATACCAGCAAGATCTTTCAGGGCTAGCACCTTCCTTGTGGGAGAAGGAGCCACACTTTTGCCTTCTCAGAAAAAGCTTCTGCCGAGAACGAGCACCGTGACATGCTGAGTCTCTGGGAAAGCAGAGATCCCCAAAGCTGTTGTGCCTGTGGATAGGCTGCAGAGGGATAGTGAAAAACTGCATTAGTTTTCAGGGCTGGCACCTTCCCTGTGGGAGAAGGAGCCGTAAGTTTGCCTTTTCAGAAAAAAGCTTCTGCCGAGAGCGAGCACCGTGACATGCTGAGTCTCTGGGAAAGCAGAGATCCCCAAAGCTGTTGTGCCTGTGGATAGGCTGCAGAGGGATAGTGAAAAACTGCATTAGTTTTCAGGGCTGGCACCTTCCCTGTGGGAGAAGGAGCCGTAAGTTTGCCTTTTCAGAAAAAAGCTTCTGCCGAGAGCGAGCACCGTGACATGCTGAGTCTCTGGGAAAGCAGAGATCCCCAAAGCTGTTGTGCCTGTGGATAGGCTGCAGAGGGATAGTGAAAAACTGCATTAGTTTTCAGGGCTGGCACCTTCCCTGTGGGAGAAGGAGCCGTAAGTTTGCCTTTTCAGAAAAAAGCTTCTGCCGAGAGCGAGCACCGTGACATGCTGAGTCTCTGGGAAAGCAGAGATCCCCAAAGCTGTTGTGCCTGTGGATAGGCTGCAGAGGGATAGTGAAAAACTGCATTAGTTTTCAGGGCTGGCACCTTCCCTGTGGGAGAGAGAAGGAGCCGTAATAGTTTGCCTTTTCAGAAAAAGCTTCTGCGAGAGCGAGCACCGTGACATGCTGAGTCTCTGGGAAAGCAGAGATCCCAAAAGCTGTTGTGCCTGTGGATAGGCTGCAGAGGGATAGTGAAAAACTGCATTAGTTTTCAGGGCTGGCACCTTCCTGTGGGAGAAGGAGCCGTAAGTTTGCCTTTTCAGAAAAAAGCTTCTGCCGAGAGCGAGCACCGTGACATGCTGAGTCTCTGGGAAAGCAGAGATCCCAAAGCTGTTGTGCCTGTGGATAGGCTGCAGAGGGATAGTGAAAAACTGCATTAGTTTTCAGGGCTGGCACCATCCCTGTGGGAGAAGGAGCCGTAAGTTTGCCTTTTCAGAAAAAGCTTCTGCCGAGAGCGAGCACCGTGACATGCTGAGTCTCTGGGAAAGCAGAGATCCCCAAAGCTGTTGTGCCTGTGGATAGGCTGCAGAGGGATAGTGAAAAACTGCATTAGTTTTCAGGGCTGGCACCTTCCCTGTGGGAGAAGGAGCCGTAAGTTTGCCTTTTCAGAAAAAAGCTTCTGCCGAGAGCGAGCACCGTGACATGCTGAGTCTCTGGGAAAGCAGAGATCCCCAAAGCTGTTGTGCCTGTGGATAGGCTGCAGAGGGATAGTGAAAAACTGCATTAGTTTTCAGGGCTGGCACCTTCCCTGTGGGAGAAGGAGCCGTAAGTTTGCCTTTTCAGAAAAAAGCTTCTGCCGAGAGCGAGCACCGTGACATGCTGAGTCTCTGGGAAAGCAGAGATCCCCAAAGCTGTTGTGCCTGTGGATAGGCTGCAGAGGGATAGTGAAAAACTGCATTAGTTTTCAGGGCTGGCACCTTCCCTGTGGGAGAAGGAGCCGTAAGTTTGCCTTTTCAGAAAAAAGCTTCTGCCGAGAGCGAGCACCGTGACATGCTGAGTCTCTGGGAAAGCAGAGATCCCCAAAGCTGTTGTGCCTGTGGATAGGCTGCAGAGGGATAGTGAAAAACTGCATTAGTTTTCAGGGCTGGCACCTTCCCTGTGGGAGAAGGAGCCGTAAGTTTGCCTTTTCAGAAAAAAGCTTCTGCCGAGAGCGAGCACCGTGACATGCTGAGTCTCTGGGAAAGCAGAGATCCCCAAAGCTGTTGTGCCTGTGGATAGGCTGCAGAGGGATAGTGAAAAACTGCATTAGTTTTCAGGGCTGGCACCTTCCCTGTGGGAGAAGGAGCCGTAAGTTTGCCTTTTCAGAAAAAAGCTTCTGCCGAGAGCGAGCACCGTGACATGCTGAGTCTCTGGGAAAGCAGAGATCCCCAAAGCTGTTGTGCCTGTGGATAGGCTGCAGAGGGATAGTGAAAAACTGCATTAGTTTTCAGGGCTGGCACCTTCCCTGTGGGAGAAGGAGCCGTAAGTTTGCCTTTTCAGAAAAAGCTTCTGCCGAGAGCGAGCACCGTGACATGCTGAGTCTCTGGGAAAGCAGAGATCCCCAAAGCTGTTGTGCCTGTGGATAGGCTGCAGAGGGATAGTGAAAAACTGCATTAGTTTTCAGGGCTGGCACCTTCCCTGTGGGAGAAGGAGCGTAAGTTTGCCTTTTCATTAAAAAGCTTCTGCCGAGAGCGAGCACCGTGACATGCTGAGTCTCTGGGAAAGCAGAGATCCCCAAAGCTGTTGTGCCTGTGGATAGGCTGCAGAGGGATAGTGAAAAACTGCATTAGTTTTCAGGGCTGGCACCTTCCCTGTGGGAGAAGGAGCCGTAAGTTTGCCTTTTCAGAAAAAAGCTTCTGCCGAGAGCGAGCACCGTGACATGCTGAGTCTCTGGGAAAGCAGAGATCCCCAAGCTGTTGTGCCTGTGGATAGGCTGCAGAGGGATAGTGAAAAACTGCATTAGTTTTCAGGGCTGGCACCTTCCCTGTGGGAGAAGGAGCCGTAAGTTTGCCTTTTCAGAAAAAAGCTTCTGCCGAGAGCGAGCACCGTGACATGCTGAGTCTCTGGGAAAGCAGAGATCCCCAAAGCTGTTGTGCCTGTGGATAGGCTGCAGAGGGATAGTGAAAAACTGCATTAGTTTTCAGGGCTGGCACCTTCCCTGTGGGAGAAGGAGCCGTAAGTTTGCCTTTTCAGAAAAAAGCTTCTGCCGAGAGCGAGCACCGTGACATGCTGAGTCTCTGGGAAAGCAGAGATCCCCAAAGCTGTTGTGCCTGTGGATAGGCTGCAGAGGGATAGTGAAAAACTGCATTAGTTTTCAGGGCTGGCACCTTCCCTGTGGGAGAAGGAGCCGTAAGTTTGCCTTTTCAGAAAAAAGCTTCTGCCGAGAGCGAGCACCGTGACATGCTGAGTCTCTGGGAAAGCAGAGATCCCCAAAGCTGTTGTGCCTGTGGATAGGCTGCAGAGGGATAGTGAAAAACTGCATTAGTTTTCAGGGCTGGCACCTTCCCTGTGGGAGAAGGAGCCGTAAGTTTGCCTTTTCAGAAAAAAGCTTCTGCCGAGAGCGAGCACCGTGACATGCTGAGTCTCTGGGAAAGCAGAGATCCCCAAAGCTGTTGTGCCTGTGGATAGGCTGCAGAGGGATAGTGAAAAACTGCATTAGTTTTCAGGGCTGGCACCTTCCCTGTGGGAGAAGGAGCCGTAAGTTTGCCTTTTCAGAAAAAAGCTTCTGCCGAGAGCGAGCACCGTGACATGCTGAGTCTCTGGGAAAGCAGAGATCCCCAAAGCTGTTGTGCCTGTGGATAGGCTGCAGAGGGATAGTGAATACCAGCAAGTCTTTCAGGGCTGGCACCTTCCCTGTGGGAGAAGGAGCCGTAAGTTTGCCTTTTCAGAAAAAAGCTTCTGCCGAGAGCGAGCACCGTGACATGCTGAGTCTCTGGGAAAGCAGAGATCCCCAAAGCTGTTGTGCCTGTGGATAGGCTGCAGAGGGATAGTGAAAAACTGCATTAGTTTTCAGGGCTGGCACCTTCCCTGTGGGAGAAGGAGCCGTAAGTTTGCCTTTTCAGAAAAAAGCTTCTGCCGAGAGCGAGCACCGTGACATGCTGAGTCTCTGGGAAAGCAGAGATCCCCAAAGCTGTTGTGCCTGTGGATAGGCTGCAGAGGGATAGTGAAAAACTGCATTAGTTTTCAGGGCTGGCACCTTCCCTGTGGGAGAAGGAGCCGTAAGTTTGCCTTTTCAGAAAAAAGCTTCTGCCGAGAGCGAGCACCGTGACATGCTGAGTCTCTGGGAAAGCAGAGATCCCCAAAGCTGTTGTGCCTGTGGATAGGCTGCAGAGGGATAGTGAAAAACTGCATTAGTTTTCAGGGCTGGCACCTTCCCTGTGGGAGAAGGAGCCGTAAGTTTGCCTTTTCAGAAAAAAGCTTCAGACGAGAGCGAGCACCGTGACATGCTGAGTCTCTGGGAAAGCAGAGATCCCCAAAAGCTGTTGTGCCTGTGGATAGGCTGCAGAGGGATAGTGAATACCAGCAAGATCTTTCAGGGCTGGCACCTTCCTTGTGGGAGAAGGAGCCGTAAGTTTGCCTTTTCAGAAAAAAGCTTCTGCCGAGAGCGAGCACCGTGACATGCTGAGTCTCTGGGAAAGCAGAGATCCCCAAAGCTGTTGTGCCTGTGGATAGGCTGCAGAGGGATAGTGAAAAAGTGCATTAGTTTTCAGGGCTGGCACCTTCCCTGTGGGAGAAGGAGCCGTAAGTTTGCCTTTTCAGAAAAAAGCTTCTGCCGAGAGCGAGCACCGTGACATGCTGAGTCTCTGGGAAAGCAGAGATCCCCAAAGCTGTTGTGCCTGTGGATAGGCTGCAGAGGGATAGTGAAAAACTGCATTAGTTTTCAGGGCTGGCACCTTCCCTGTGGGAGAAGGAGCCGTAAGTTTGCCTTTTCAGAAAAAAGCTTCTGCCGAGAGCGAGCACCGTGACATGCTGAGTCTCTGGGAAAGCAGAGATCCCCAAAGCTGTTGTGCCTGTGGATAGGCTGCAGAGGGATAGTGAAAAACTGCATTAGTTTTCAGGGCTGGCACCTTCCCTGTGGGAGAAGGAGCCGTAAGTTTGCCTTTTCAGAAAAAAGCTTCTGCCGAGAGCGAGCACCGTGACATGCTGAGTCTCTGGGAAAGCAGAGATCCCAAAAGCTGTTGTGCCTGTGGATAGGCTGCAGAGGGATAGTGAAAAACCTGCATTAGTTTTCAGGGCTGGCACCTTCCCTGTGGGAGAAGGAGCCGTAAGTTTGCCTTTTCAGAAAAAAGCTTCTGCCGAGAGCGAGCACCGTGACATGCTGAGTCTCTGGGAAAGCAGAGATCCCAAAAGCTGTTGTGCCTGTGGATAGGCTGCAGAGGGATAGTGAATACCAGCAAGATCTTTCAGGGCTAGCACCTTCCTTGTGGGAGAAGGAGCCACACTTTTGCCTTCTCAGAAAAAGGTTCTGCCGAGAACGAGCACCGTGACATGCTGAGTCTCTGGGAAAGCAGAGATCCCAAAAGCTGTTGTGCCTGTGGATAGGCTGCAGAGGGATAGTGAAAAACTGCATTAGTTTTCAGGGCTGGCACCTTCCCTGTGGGAGAAGGAGCCGTAAGTTTGCCTTTTCAGAAAAAAGCTTCTGCCGAGAGCGAGCACCGTGACATGCTGAGTCTCTGGGAAAGCAGAGATCCCCAAAAGCTGTTGTGCCTGTGGATAGGCTGCAGAGGGATAGTGAATACCAGCAAAGATCTTTCAGGGCTAGCACCTTCCTTGTGGGAGAAGGAGCCACACTTTTGCCTTCTCAGAAAAAGGTTCTGCCGAGAACGAGCACCGTGACATGCTGAGTCTCTGGGAAAGCAGAGATCCCAAAAGCTGTTGTGCCTGTGGATAGGCTGCAGAGGGATAGTGAAAAACTGCATTAGTTTTCAGGGCTGGCACCTTCCCTGTGGGAGAAGGAGCCGTAAGTTTGCCTTTTCAGAAAAAAGCTTCTGCCGAGAGCGAGCACCGTGACATGCTGAGTCTCTGGGAAAGCAGAGATCCCAAAAGCTGTTGTGCCTGTGGATAGGCTGCAGAGGGATAGTGAATACCAGCAAGATCTTTCAGGGCTAGCACCTTCCTTGTGGGAGAAGGAGCCACACTTTTGCCTTCTCAGAAAAAGGTTCTGCCGAGAACGAGCACCGTGACATGCTGAGTCTCTGGGAAAGCAGAGATCCCAAAAGCTGTTGTGCCTGTGGATAGGCTGCAGAGGGATAGTGAAAAACTGCATTAGTTTTCAGGGCTGGCACCTTCCCTGTGGGATAAGGAGCCGTAAGTTTGCCTTTTCAGAAAAAAGCTTCTGCCGAGAGCGAGCACCGTGACATGCTGAGTCTCTGGGAAAGCAGAGATCCCCAAAGCTGTTGTGCCTGTGGATAGGCTGCAGAGGGATAGTGAAAAACTGCATTAGTTTTCAGGGCTGGCACCTTCCCTGTGGGAGAAGGAGCCGTAAGTTTGCCTTTTCAGAAAAAAGCTTCTGCCGAGAGCGAGCACCGTGACATGCTGAGTCTCTGGGAAAGCAGAGATCCCCAAAGCTGTTGTGCCTGTGGATAGGCTGCAGAGGGATAGTGAAAAACTGCATTAGTTTTCAGGGCTGGCACCTTCCCTGTGGGAGAAGGAGCCGTAAGTTTGCCTTTTCAGAAAAAAGCTTCTGCCGAGAGCGAGCACCGTGACATGCTGAGTCTCTGGGAAAGCAGAGATCCCCAAAGCTGTTGTGCCTGTGGATAGGCTGCAGAGGGATAGTGAAAAACTGCATTAGTTTTCAGGGCTGGCACCTTCCCTGTGGGAGAAGGAGCCGTAAGTTTGCCTTTTCAGAAAAAAGCTTCTGCCGAGAGCGAGCACCGTGACATGCTGAGTCTCTGGGAAAGCAGAGATCCCCAAAGCTGTTGTGCCTGTGGATAGGCTGCAGAGGGATAGTGAAAAACTGCATTAGTTTTCAGGGCTGGCACCTTCCCTGTGGGAGAAGGAGCCGTAAGTTTGCCTTTTCAGAAAAAAGCTTCTGCCGAGAGCGAGCACCGTGACATGCTGAGTCTCTGGGAAAGCAGAGATCCCCAAAGCTGTTGTGCCTGTGGATAGGCTGCAGAGGGATAGTGAATACCAGCAAGATCTTTCAGGGCTGGCACCTTCCCTGTGGGAGAAGGAGCCGTAAGTTTGCCTTTTCAGAAAAAAGCTTCTGCCGAGAGCGAGCACCGTGACATGCTGAGTCTCTGGGAAAGCAGAGATCCCCAAAGCTGTTGTGCCTGTGGATAGGCTGCAGAGGGATAGTGAAAAACTGCATTAGTTTTCAGGGCTGGCACCTTCCCTGTGGGAGAAGGAGCCGTAAGTTTGCCTTTTCAGAAAAAAGCTTCTGCCGAGAGCGAGCACCGTGACATGCTGAGTCTCTGGGAAAGCAGAGATCCCCAAAGCTGTTGTGCCTGTGGATAGGCTGCAGAGGGATAGTGAAAAACTGCATTAGTTTTCAGGGCTGGCACCTTCCCTGTGGGAGAAGGAGCCGTAAGTTTGCCTTTTCAGAAAAAAGCTTCTGCCGAGAGCGAGCACCGTGACATGCTGAGTCTCTGGGAAAGCAGAGATCCCCAAAGCTGTTGTGCCTGTGGATAGGCTGCAGAGGGATAGTGAAAAACTGCATTAGTTTTCAGGGCTGGCACCTTCCCTGTGGGAGAAGGAGCCGTAAGTTTGCCTTTTCAGAAAAAAGCTTCTGCCGAGAGCGAGCACCGTGACATGCTGAGTCTCTGGGAAAGCAGAGATCCCCAAAGCTGTTGTGCCTGTGGATAGGCTGCAGAGGGATAGTGAAAAACTGCATTAGTTTTCAGGGCTGGCACCTTCCCTGTGGGAGAAGGAGCCGTAAGTTTGCCTTTTCAGAAAAAAGCTTCTGCCGAGAGCGAGCACCGTGACATGCTGAGTCTCTGGGAAAGCAGAGATCCCCAAAGCTGTTGTGCCTGTGGATAGGCTGCAGAGGGATAGTGAATACCAGCAAGATCTTTCAGGGCTGGCACCTTCCCTGTGGGAGAAGGAGCCGTAAGTTTGCCTTTTCAGAAAAAAGCTTCTGCCGAGAGCGAGCACCGTGACATGCTGAGTCTATGGGAAAGCAGAGATCCCCAAAGCTGTTGTGCCTGTGGATAGGCTGCAGAGGGATAGTGAAAAACTGCATTAGTTTTCAGGGCTGGCACCTTCCCTGTGGGAGAAGGAGCCGTAAGTTTGCCTTTTCAGAAAAAAGCTTCTGCCGAGAGCGAGCACCGTGACATGCTGAGTCTCTGGGAAAGCAGAGATCCCCAAAGCTGTTGTGCCTGTGGATAGGCTGCAGAGGGATAGTGAAAAACTGCATTAGTTTTCAGGGCTGGCACCTTCCCTGTGGGAGAAGGAGCCGTAAGTTTGCCTTTTCAGAAAAAAGCTTCTGCCGAGAGCGAGCACCGTGACATGCTGAGTCTCTGGGAAAGCAGAGATCCCCAAAGCTGTTGTGCCTGTGGATAGGCTGCAGAGGGATAGTGAAAAACTGCATTAGTTTTCAGGGCTGGCACCTTCCCTGTGGGAGAAGGAGCCGTAAGTTTGCCTTTTCAGAAAAAAGCTTCAGCCGAGAGCGAGCACCGTGACATGCTGAGTCTCTGGGAAAGCAGAGATCCCAAAAGCTGTTGTGCCTGTGGATAGGCTGCAGAGGGATAGTGAATACCAGCAAGATCTTTCAGGGCTGGCACCTTCCTTGTGGGAGAAGGAGCCGTAAGTTTGCCTTTTCAGAAAAAAGCTTCTGCCGAGAGCGAGCACCGTGACATGCTGAGTCTCTGGGAAAGCAGAGATCCCCAAAGCTGTTGTGCCTGTGGATAGGCTGCAGAGGGATAGTGAAAAAGTGCATTAGTTTTCAGGGCTGGCACCTTCCCTGTGGGAGAAGGAGCCGTAAGTTTGCCTTTTCAGAAAAAAGCTTCTGCCGAGAGCGAGCACCGTGACATGCTGAGTCTCTGGGAAAGCAGAGATCCCCAAAGCTGTTGTGCCTGTGGATAGGCTGCAGAGGGATAGTGAAAAACTGCATTAGTTTTCAGGGCTGGCACCTTCCCTGTGGGAGAAGGAGCCGTAAGTTTGCCTTTTCAGAAAAAAGCTTCTGCCGAGAGCGAGCACCGTGACATGCTGAGTCTCTGGGAAAGCAGAGATCCCCAAAGCTGTTGTGCCTGTGGATAGGCTGCAGAGGGATAGTGAAAAACTGCATTAGTTTTCAGGGCTGGCACCTTCCCTGTGGGAGAAGGAGCCGTAAGTTTGCCTTTTCAGAAAAAAGCTTCTGCCGAGAGCGAGCACCGTGACATGCTGAGTCTCTGGGAAAGCAGAGATCCCAAAAGCTGTTGTGCCTGTGGATAGGCTGCAGAGGGATAGTGAAAAACTGCATTAGTTTTCAGGGCTGGCACCTTCCCTGTGGGAGAAGGAGCCGTAAGTTTGCCTTTTCAGAAAAAAGCTTCTGCCGAGAGCGAGCACCGTGACATGCTGAGTCTCTGGGAAAGCAGAGATCCCAAAAGCTGTTGTGCCTGTGGATAGGCTGCAGAGGGATAGTGAATACCAGCAAGATCTTTCAGGGCTAGCACCTTCCTTGTGGGAGAAGGAGCCACACTTTTGCCTTCTCAGAAAAAGGTTCTGCCGAGAACGAGCACCGTGACATGCTGAGTCTCTGGGAAAGCAGAGATCCCAAAAGCTGTTGTGCCTGTGGATAGGCTGCAGAGGGATAGTGAAAAACTGCATTAGTTTTCAGGGCTGGCACCTTCCCTGTGGGAGAAGGAGCCGTAAGTTTGCCTTTTCAGAAAAAAGCTTCTGCCGAGAGCGAGCACCGTGACATGCTGAGTCTCTGGGAAAGCAGAGATCCCAAAAGCTGTTGTGCCTGTGGATAGGCTGCAGAGGGATAGTGAATACCAGCAAGATCTTTCAGGGCTAGCACCTTCCTTGTGGGAGAAGGAGCCACACTTTTGCCTTCTCAGAAAAAGGTTCTGCCGAGAACGAGCACCGTGACATGCTGAGTCTCTGGGAAAGCAGAGATCCCAAAAGCTGTTGTGCCTGTGGATAGGCTGCAGAGGGATAGTGAAAAACTGCATTAGTTTTCAGGGCTGGCACCTTCCCTGTGGGAGAAGGAGCCGTAAGTTTGCCTTTTCAGAAAAAAGCTTCTGCCGAGAGCGAGCACCGTGACATGCTGAGTCTCTGGGAAAGCAGAGATCCCAAAAGCTGTTGTGCCTGTGGTTAGGCTGCAGAGGGATAGTGAATACCAGCAAGATCTTTCAGGGCTAGCACCTTCCTTGTGGGAGAAGGAGCCACACTTTTGCCTTCTCAGAAAAAGGTTCTGCCGAGAACGAGCACCGTGACATGCTGAGTCTCTGGGAAAGCAGAGATCCCCAAAGCTGTTGTGCCTGTGGATAGGCTGCAGAGGGATAGTGAAAAACTGCATTAGTTTTCAGGGCTGGCACCTTCCCTGTGGGAGAAGGAGCCGTAAGTTTGCCTTTTCAGAAAAAAGCTTCTGCCGAGAGCGAGCACCGTGACATGCTGAGTCTCTGGGAAAGCAGAGATCCCCAAAGCTGTTGTGCCTGTGGATAGGCTGCAGAGGGATAGTGAAAAACTGCATTAGTTTTCAGGGCTGGCACCTTCCCTGTGGGAGAAGGAGCCGTAAGTTTGCCTTTTCAGAAAAAAGCTTCTGCCGAGAGCGAGCACCGTGACATGCTGAGTCTCTGGGAAAGCAGAGATCCCCAAAGCTGTTGTGCCTGTGGATAGGCTGCAGAGGGATAGTGAAAAACTGCATTAGTTTTCAGGGCTGGCACCTTCCCTGTGGGAGAAGGAGCCGTAAGTTTGCCTTTTCAGAAAAAAGCTTCTGCCGAGAGCGAGCACCGTGACATGCTGAGTCTCTGGGAAAGCAGAGATCCCCAAAGCTGTTGTGCCTGTGGATAGGCTGCAGAGGGATAGTGAAAAACTGCATTAGTTTTCAGGGCTGGCACCTTCCCTGTGGGAGAAGGAGCCGTAAGTTTGCCTTTTCAGAAAAAAGCTTCTGCCGAGAGCGAGCACCGTGACATGCTGAGTCTCTGGGAAAGCAGAGATCCCCAAAGCTGTTGTGCCTGTGGATAGGCTGCAGAGGGATAGTGAAAAACTGCATTAGTTTTCAGGGCTGGCACCTTCCCTGTGGGAGAAGGAGCCGTAAGTTTGCCTTTTCAGAAAAAAGCTTCTGCCGAGAGCGAGCACCGTGACATGCTGAGTCTCTGGGAAAGCAGAGATCCCCAAAGCTGTTGTGCCTGTGGATAGGCTGCAGAGGGATAGTGAAAAACTGCATTAGTTTTCAGGGCTGGCACCTTCCCTGTGGGAGAAGGAGCCGTAAGTTTGCCTTTTCAGAAAAAAGCTTCTGCCGAGAGCGAGCACCGTGACATGCTGAGTCTCTGGGAAAGCAGAGATCCCCAAAGCTGTTGTGCCTGTGGATAGGCTGCAGAGGGATAGTGAATACCAGCAAGATCTTTCAGGGCTGGCACCTTCCCTGTGGGAGAAGGAGCCGTAAGTTTGCCTTTTCAGAAAAAAGCTTCTGCCGAGAGCGAGCACCGTGACATGCTGAGTCTCTGGGAAAGCAGAGATCCCCAAAGCTGTTGTGCCTGTGGATAGGCTGCAGAGGGATAGTGAAAAACTGCATTAGTTTTCAGGGCTGGCACCTTCCCTGTGGGAGAAGGAGCCGTAAGTTTGCCTTTTCAGAAAAAAGCTTCTGCCGAGAGCGAGCACCGTGACATGCTGAGTCTCTGGGAAAGCAGAGATCCCAAAAGCTGTTGTGCCTGTGGATAGGCTGCAGAGGGATAGTGAAAAACTGCATTAGTTTTCAGGGCTGGCACCTTCCCTGTGGGAGAAGGAGCCGCAAGTTTGCCTTTTCAGAAAAAAGCTTCTGCCGAGAGCGAGCACCGTGACATGCTGAGTCTCTGGGAAAGCAGAGATCCCCAAAGCTGTTGTGCCTGTGGATAGGCTGCAGAGGGATAGTGAAAAACTGCATTAGTTTTCAGGGCTGGCACCTTCCCTGTGGGAGAAGGAGCCGTAAGTTTGCCTTTTCAGAAAAAAGCTTCTGCCGAGAGCGAGCACCGTGACATGCTGAGTCTCTGGGAAAGCAGAGATCCCCAAAGCTGTTGTGCCTGTGGATAGGCTGCAGAGGGATAGTGAAAAACTGCATTAGTTTTCAGGGCTGGCACCTTCCCTGTGGGAGAAGGAGCCGTAAGTTTGCCTTTTCAGAAAAAAGCTTCTGCCGAGAGCGAGCACCGTGACATGCTGAGTCTCTGGGAAAGCAGAGATCCCCAAAGCTGTTGTGCCTGTGGATAGGCTGCAGAGGGATAGTGAAAAACTGCATTAGTTTTCAGGGCTGGCACCTTCCCTGTGGGAGAAGGAGCCGTAAGTTTGCCTTTTCAGAAAAAAGCTTCTGCCGAGAGCGAGCACCGTGACATGCTGAGTCTCTGGGAAAGCAGAGATCCCCAAAGCTGTTGTGCCTGTGGATAGGCTGCAGAGGGATAGTGAAAAACTGCATTAGTTTTCAGGGCTGGCACCTTCCCTGTGGGAGAAGGAGCCGTAAGTTTGCCTTTTCAGAAAAAAGCTTCTGCCGAGAGCGAGCACCGTGACATGCTGAGTCTCTGGGAAAGCAGAGATCCCCAAAGCTGTTGTGCCTGTGGATAGGCTGCAGAGGGATAGTGAAAAACTGCATTAGTTTTCAGGGCTGGCACCTTCCCTGTGGGAGAAGGAGCCGTAAGTTTGCCTTTTCAGAAAAAAGCTTCTGCCGAGAGCGAGCACCGTGACATGCTGAGTCTCTGGGAAAGCAGAGATCCCCAAAGCTGTTGTGCCTGTGGATAGGCTGCAGAGGGATAGTGAATACCAGCAAGATCTTTCAGGGCTGGCACCTTCCCTGTGGGAGAAGGAGCCGTAAGTTTGCCTTTTCAGAAAAAAGCTTCTGCCGAGAGCGAGCACCGTGACATGCTGAGTCTCTGGGAAAGCAGAGATCCCCAAAGCTGTTGTGCCTGTGGATAGGCTGCAGAGGGATAGTGAAAAACTGCATTAGTTTTCAGGGCTGGCACCTTCCCTGTGGGAGAAGGAGCCGTAAGTTTGCCTTTTCAGAAAAAAGCTTCTGCCGAGAGCGAGCACCGTGACATGCTGAGTCTCTGGGAAAGCAGAGATCCCAAAAGCTGTTGTGCCTGTGGATAGGCTGCAGAGGGATAGTGAAAAACTGCATTAGTTTTCAGGGCTGGCACCTTCCCTGTGGGAGAAGGAGCCGCAAGTTTGCCTTTTCAGAAAAAAGCTTCTGCCGAGAGCGAGCACCGTGACATGCTGAGTCTCTGGGAAAGCAGAGATCCCCAAAGCTGTTGTGCCTGTGGATAGGCTGCAGAGGGATAGTGAATACCAGCAAGATCTTTCAGGGCTGGCACCTTCCTTGTGGGAGAAGGAGCCGTAAGTTTGCCTTTTCAGAAAAAAGCTTCTGCCGAGAGCGAGCACCGTGACATGCTGAGTCTCTGGGAAAGCAGAGATCCCCAAAGCTGTTGTGCCTGTGGATAGGCTGCAGAGGGATAGTGAAAAACTGCATTAGTTTTCAGGGCTGGCACCTTCCCTGTGGGAGAAGGAGCCGTAAGTTTGCCTTTTCAGAAAAAAGCTTCTGCCGAGAGCGAGCACCGTGACATGCTGAGTCTCTGGGAAAGCAGAGATCCCCAAAGCTGTTGTGCCTGTGGATAGGCTGCAGAGGGATAGTGAAAAACTGCATTAGTTTTCAGGGCTGGCACCTTCCCTGTGGGAGAAGGAGCCGTAAGTTTGCCTTTTCAGAAAAAAGCTTCTGCCGAGAGCGAGCACCGTGACATGCTGAGTCTCTGGGAAAGCAGAGATCCCCAAAGCTGTTGTGCCTGTGGATAGGCTGCAGAGGGATAGTGAAAAACTGCATTAGTTTTCAGGGCTGGCACCTTCCCTGTGGGAGAAGGAGCCGTAAGTTTGCCTTTTCAGAAAAAAGCTTCTGCCGAGAGCGAGCACCGTGACATGCTGAGTCTCTGGGAAAGCAGAGATCCCAAAAGCTGTTGTGCCTGTGGATAGGCTGCAGAGGGATAGTGAAAAACTGCATTAGTTTTCAGGGCTGGCACCTTCCCTGTGGGAGAAGGAGCCGTAAGTTTGCCTTTTCAGAAAAAAGCTTCTGCCGAGAGCGAGCACCGTGACATGCTGAGTCTCTGGGAAAGCAGAGATCCCAAAAGCTGTTGTGCCTGTGGATAGGCTGCAGAGGGATAGTGAATACCAGCAAGATCTTTCAGGGCTAGCACCTTCCTTGTGGGAGAAGGAGCCACACTTTTGCCTTCTCAGAAAAAGGTTCTGCCGAGAACGAGCACCGTGACATGCTGAGTCTCTGGGAAAGCAGAGATCCCAAAAGCTGTTGTGCCTGTGGATAGGCTGCAGAGGGATAGTGAAAAACTGCATTAGTTTTCAGGGCTGGCACCTTCCCTGTGGGAGAAGGAGCCGTAAGTTTGCCTTTTCAGAAAAAAGCTTCTGCCGAGAGCGAGCACCGTGACATGCTGAGTCTCTGGGAAAGCAGAGATCCCAAAAGCTGTTGTGCCTGTGGATAGGCTGCAGAGGGATAGTGAATACCAGCAAGATCTTTCAGGGCTAGCACCTTCCTTGTGGGAGAAGGAGCCACACTTTTGCCTTCTCAGAAAAAGGTTCTGCCGAGAACGAGCACCGTGACATGCTGAGTCTCTGGGAAAGCAGAGATCCCAAAAGCTGTTGTGCCTGTGGATAGGCTGCAGAGGGATAGTGAAAAACTGCATTAGTTTTCAGGGCTGGCACCTTCCCTGTGGGAGAAGGAGCCGTAAGTTTGCCTTTTCAGAAAAAAGCTTCTGCCGAGATCGAGCACCGTGACATGCTGAGTCTCTGGGAAAGCAGAGATCCCAAAAGCTGTTGTGCCTGTGGATAGGCTGCAGAGGGATAGTGAATACCAGCAAGATCTTTCAGGGCTAGCACCTTCCTTGTGGGAGAAGGAGCCACACTTTTGCCTTCTCAGAAAAAGGTTCTGCCGAGAACGAGCACCGTGACATGCTGAGTCTCTGGGAAAGCAGAGATCCCAAAAGCTGTTGTGCCTGTGGATAGGCTGCAGAGGGATAGTGAAAAACTGCATTAGTTTTCAGGGCTGGCACCTTCCCTGTGGGAGAAGGAGCCGTAAGTTTGCCTTTTCAGAAAAAAGCTTCTGCCGAGAGCGAGCACCGTGACATGCTGAGTCTCTGGGAAAGCAGAGATCCCCAAAGCTGTTGTGCCTGTGGATAGGCTGCAGAGGGATAGTGAAAAACTGCATTAGTTTTCAGGGCTGGCACCTTCCCTGTGGGAGAAGGAGCCGTAAGTTTGCCTTTTCAGAAAAAAGCTTCTGCCGAGAGCGAGCACCGTGACATGCTGAGTCTCTGGGAAAGCAGAGATCCCCAAAGCTGTTGTGCCTGTGGATAGGCTGCAGAGGGATAGTGAAAAACTGCATTAGTTTTCAGGGCTGGCACCTTCCCTGTGGGAGAAGGAGCCGTAAGTTTGCCTTTTCAGAAAAAAGCTTCTGCCGAGAGCGAGCACCGTGACATGCTGAGTCTCTGGGAAAGCAGAGATCCCCAAAGCTGTTGTGCCTGTGGATAGGCTGCAGAGGGATAGTGAAAAACTGCATTAGTTTTCAGGGCTGGCACCTTCCCTGTGGGAGAAGGAGCCGTAAGTTTGCCTTTTCAGAAAAAAGCTTCTGCCGAGAGCGAGCACCGTGACATGCTGAGTCTCTGGGAAAGCAGAGATCCCCAAAGCTGTTGTGCCTGTGGATAGGCTGCAGAGGGATAGTGAAAAACTGCATTAGTTTTCAGGGCTGGCACCTTCCCTGTGGGAGAAGGAGCCGTAAGTTTGCCTTTTCAGAAAAAAGCTTCTGCCGAGAGCGAGCACCGTGACATGCTGAGTCTCTGGGAAAGCAGAGATCCCCAAAGCTGTTGTGCCTGTGGATAGGCTGCAGAGGGATAGTGAATACCAGCAAGATCTTTCAGGGCTGGCACCTTCCCTGTGGGAGAAGGAGCCGTAAGTTTGCCTTTTCAGAAAAAAGCTTCTGCCGAGAGCGAGCACCGTGACATGCTGAGTCTCTGGGAAAGCAGAGATCCCCAAAGCTGTTGTGCCTGTGGATAGGCTGCAGAGGGATAGTGAAAAACTGCATTAGTTTTCAGGGCTGGCACCTTCCCTGTGGGAGAAGGAGCCGTAAGTTTGCCTTTTCAGAAAAAAGCTTCTGCCGAGAGCGAGCACCGTGACATGCTGAGTCTCTGGGAAAGCAGAGATCCCCAAAGCTGTTGTGCCTGTGGATAGGCTGCAGAGGGATAGTGAAAAACTGCATTAGTTTTCAGGGCTGGCACCTTCCCTGTGGGAGAAGGAGCCGTAAGTTTGCCTTTTCAGAAAAAAGCTTCTGCCGAGAGCGAGCACCGTGACATGCTGAGTCTCTGGGAAAGCAGAGATCCCCAAAGCTGTTGTGCCTGTGGATAGGCTGCAGAGGGATAGTGAAAAACTGCATTAGTTTTCAGGGCTGGCACCTTCCCTGTGGGAGAAGGAGCCGTAAGTTTGCCTTTTCAGAAAAAAGCTTCTGCCGAGAGCGAGCACCGTGACATGCTGAGTCTCTGGGAAAGCAGAGATCCCCAAAGCTGTTGTGCCTGTGGATAGGCTGCAGAGGGATAGTGAAAAACTGCATTAGTTTTCAGGGCTGGCACCTTCCCTGTGGGAGAAGGAGCCGTAAGTTTGCCTTTTCAGAAAAAAGCTTCTGCCGAGAGCGAGCACCGTGACATGCTGAGTCTCTGGGAAAGCAGAGATCCCCAAAGCTGTTGTGCCTGTGGATAGGCTGCAGAGGGATAGTGAAAAACTGCATTAGTTTTCAGGGCTGGCACCTTCCCTGTGGGAGAAGGAGCCGTAAGTTTGCCTTTTCAGAAAAAAGCTTCTGCCGAGAGCGAGCACCGTGACATGCTGAGTCTCTGGGAAAGCAGAGATCCCCAAAGCTGTTGTGCCTGTGGATAGGCTGCAGAGGGATAGTGAAAAACTGCATTAGTTTTCAGGGCTGGCACCTTCCCTGTGGGAGAAGGAGCCGTAAGTTTGCCTTTTCAGAAAAAAGCTTCTGCCGAGAGCGAGCACCGTGACATGCTGAGTCTCTGGGAAAGCAGAGATCCCAAAAGCTGTTGTGCCTGTGGATAGGCTGCAGAGGGATAGTGAAAAACTGCATTAGTTTTCAGGGCTGGCACCTTCCCTGTGGGAGAAGGAGCCGTAAGTTTGCCTTTTCAGAAAAAAGCTTCTGCCGAGAGCGAGCACCGTGACATGCTGAGTCTCTGGGAAAGCAGAGATCCCAAAAGCTGTTGTGCCTGTGGATAGGCTGCAGAGGGATAGTGAATACCAGCAAGATCTTTCAGGGCTAGCACCTTCCTTGTGGGAGAAGGAGCCACACTTTTGCCTTCTCAGAAAAAGGTTCTGCCGAGAACGAGCACCGTGACATGCTGAGTCTCTGGGAAAGCAGAGATCCCAAAAGCTGTTGTGCCTGTGGATAGGCTGCAGAGGGATAGTGAAAAACTGCATTAGTTTTCAGGGCTGGCACCTTCCCTGTGGGAGAAGGAGCCGTAAGTTTGCCTTTTCAGAAAAAAGCTTCTGCCGAGAGCGAGCACCGTGACATGCTGAGTCTCTGGGAAAGCAGAGATCCCAAAAGCTGTTGTGCCTGTGGATAGGCTGCAGAGGGATAGTGAATACCAGCAAGATCTTTCAGGGCTAGCACCTTCCTTGTGGGAGAAGGAGCCACACTTTTGCCTTCTCAGAAAAAGGTTCTGCCGAGAACGAGCACCGTGACATGCTGAGTCTCTGGGAAAGCAGAGATCCCAAAAGCTGTTGTGCCTGTGGATAGGCTGCAGAGGGATAGTGAAAAACTGCATTAGTTTTCAGGGCTGGCACCTTCCCTGTGGGAGAAGGAGCCGTAAGTTTGCCTTTTCAGAAAAAAGCTTCTGCCGAGAGCGAGCACCGTGACATGCTGAGTCTCTGGGAAAGCAGAGATCCCCAAAGCTGTTGTGCCTGTGGATAGGCTGCAGAGGGATAGTGAAAAACTGCATTAGTTTTCAGGGCTGGCACCTTCCCTGTGGGAGAAGGAGCCGTAAGTTTGCCTTTTCAGAAAAAAGCTTCTGCCGAGAGCGAGCACCGTGACATGCTGAGTCTCTGGGAAAGCAGAGATCCCCAAAGCTGTTGTGCCTGTGGATAGGCTGCAGAGGGATAGTGAAAAACTGCATTAGTTTTCAGGGCTGGCACCTTCCCTGTGGGAGAAGGAGCCGTAAGTTTGCCTTTTCAGAAAAAAGCTTCTGCCGAGAGCGAGCACCGTGACATGCTGAGTCTCTGGGAAAGCAGAGATCCCCAAAGCTGTTGTGCCTGTGGATAGGCTGCAGAGGGATAGTGAAAAACTGCATTAGTTTTCAGGGCTGGCACCTTCCCTGTGGGAGAAGGAGCCGTAAGTTTGCCTTTTCAGAAAAAAGCTTCTGCCGAGAGCGAGCACCGTGACATGCTGAGTCTCTGGGAAAGCAGAGATCCCCAAAGCTGTTGTGCCTGTGGATAGGCTGCAGAGGGATAGTGAAAAACTGCATTAGTTTTCAGGGCTGGCACCTTCCCTGTGGGAGAAGGAGCCGTAAGTTTGCCTTTTCAGAAAAAAGCTTCTGCCGAGAGCGAGCACCGTGACATGCTGAGTCTCTGGGAAAGCAGAGATCCCCAAAGCTGTTGTGCCTGTGGATAGGCTGCAGAGGGATAGTGAATACCAGCAAGATCTTTCAGGGCTGGCACCTTCCCTGTGGGAGAAGGAGCCGTAAGTTTGCCTTTTCAGAAAAAAGCTTCTGCCGAGAGCGAGCACCGTGACATGCTGAGTCTCTGGGAAAGCAGAGATCCCCAAAGCTGTTGTGCCTGTGGATAGGCTGCAGAGGGATAGTGAAAAACTGCATTAGTTTTCAGGGCTGGCACCTTCCCTGTGGGAGAAGGAGCCGTAAGTTTGCCTTTTCAGAAAAAAGCTTCTGCCGAGAGCGAGCACCGTGACATGCTGAGTCTCTGGGAAAGCAGAGATCCCCAAAGCTGTTGTGCCTGTGGATAGGCTGCAGAGGGATAGTGAAAAACTGCATTAGTTTTCAGGGCTGGCACCTTCCCTGTGGGAGAAGGAGCCGTAAGTTTGCCTTTTCAGAAAAAAGCTTCTGCCGAGAGCGAGCACCGTGACATGCTGAGTCTCTGGGAAAGCAGAGATCCCCAAAGCTGTTGTGCCTGTGGATAGGCTGCAGAGGGATAGTGAAAAACTGCATTAGTTTTCAGGGCTGGCACCTTCCCTGTGGGAGAAGGAGCCGTAAGTTTGCCTTTTCAGAAAAAAGCTTCTGCCGAGAGCGAGCACCGTGACATGCTGAGTCTCTGGGAAAGCAGAGATCCCCAAAGCTGTTGTGCCTGTGGATAGGCTGCAGAGGGATAGTGAAAAACTGCATTAGTTTTCAGGGCTGGCACCTTCCCTGTGGGAGAAGGAGCCGTAAGTTTGCCTTTTCAGAAAAAAGCTTCTGCCGAGAGCGAGCACCGTGACATGCTGAGTCTCTGGGAAAGCAGAGATCCCCAAAGCTGTTGTGCCTGTGGATAGGCTGCAGAGGGATAGTGAATACCAGCAAGATCTTTCAGGGCTAGCACCTTCCCTGTGGGAGAAGGAGCCGTAAGTTTGCCTTTTCAGAAAAAAGCTTCTGCCGAGAGCGAGCACCGTGACATGCTGAGTCTCTGGGAAAGCAGAGATCCCCAAAGCTGTTGTGCCTGTGGATAGGCTGCAGAGGGATAGTGAAAAACTGCATTAGTTTTCAGGGCTGGCACCTTCCCTGTGGGAGAAGGAGCCGTAAGTTTGCCTTTTCAGAAAAAAGCTTCTGCCGAGAGCGAGCACCGTGACATGCTGAGTCTCTGGGAAAGCAGAGATCCCCAAAGCTGTTGTGCCTGTGGATAGGCTGCAGAGGGATAGTGAAAAACTGCATTAGTTTTCAGGGCTGGCACCTTCCCTGTGGGAGAAGGAGCCGTAAGTTTGCCTTTTCAGAAAAAAGCTTCTGCCGAGAGCGAGCACCGTGACATGCTGAGTCTCTGGGAAAGCAGAGATCCCCAAAGCTGTTGTGCCTGTGGATAGGCTGCAGAGGGATAGTGAAAAACTGCATTAGTTTTCAGGGCTGGCACCTTCCCTGTGGGAGAAGGAGCCGTAAGTTTGCCTTTTCAGAAAAAAGCTTCAGCCGAGAGCGAGCACCGTGACATGCTGAGTCTCTGGGAAAGCAGAGATCCCAAAAGCTGTTGTGCCTGTGGATAGGCTGCAGAGGGATAGTGAATACCAGCAAGATCTTTCAGGGCTGGCACCTTCCTTGTGGGAGAAGGAGCCGTAAGTTTGCCTTTTCAGAAAAAGGCTCTGGCGAGAGTGAGCACCGTGACATGCTGAGTCTCTGGGAAAGCAGAGATCCCCAAAGCTGTTGTGCCTGTGGATAGGCTGCAGAGGGATAGTGAAAAACTGCATTAGTTTTCAGGGCTGGCACCTTCCCTGTGGGAGAAGGAGCCGCAAGTTTGCCTTTTCAGAAAAAAGCTTCTGCCGAGAGCGAGCACCGTGACATGCTGAGTCTCTGGGAAAGCAGAGATCCCCAAAGCTGTTGTGCCTGTGGATAGGCTGCAGAGGGATAGTGAAAAACTGCATTAGTTTTCAGGGCTGGCACCTTCCCTGTGGGAGAAGGAGCCGTAAGTTTGCCTTTTCAGAAAAAAGCTTCTGCCGAGAGCGAGCACCGTGACATGCTGAGTCTCTGGGAAAGCAGAGATCCCAAAAGCTGTTGTGCCTGTGGATAGGCTGCAGAGGGATAGTGAATACCAGCAAGATCTTTCAGGGCTGGCACCTTCCTTGTGGGAGAAGGAGCCGTACGTTTGCCTTTTCAGAAAAAGGCTCTGGCGAGAGTGA
>NW_026060956.1:1500000-1575066 GCF_929443795.1 Astur gentilis | reverse complement strand
CGGCCACGGCACCCCTGTCCCCTGTCCACTGGTGTGAGCAGGGTTGCCAGGTATGGGGCTGCTGCTGGGACCATCCTGGCTGGCCCCCACCACGTCCCGGAGTAGCCAAAGAGTCTGAGGGCCTCCTGCAGAAGCATCTCCTCAGTGACTTCGAGGTCGCCTGCAGTGTCCCCAAGGTCTTGGTTGTGGGGGGCAGCGGAGGGGCTGGGGGGGGACGTTGCTGCCCGGGGGGATGTCACTGCCTGGGGTGCCCCCGCAGGGGTGGCCGTGCCGGAGGTGTCGATCTTCAGCAACTGGCCCTGGATGTGCTGGTAGGTGGGGATGGAGATCGGCAGCGCCGTAGGGGCTGGGGCCACCACTCTTGCCTGGCGTTGGTAGGGGGCAAGGTACTGTGTCTGGCCCTGGGGGGTCCCCGGGGCTGCCCAGGCCAGGGTGGCCCCGCAGCCCCAGGGCCCCCAGAGGGCAGCCCCTGGCAGAGAAGCAGCGCCTTGGCCGAGCGTGGCGCTGGCCGGTGGAGGCAGGTTGGTGGCTGTCCACTGGATGTGGTAGAGCCGGGGGTCGAAGGGGCAGCCCCACGGAGCCATCTGCAGACCCTGTGTGGGTGAGAGGGAGCCGTGCTGGGCCGGGGGGACTCTCTGGGGGCACCCACCAAGCCATGCCCCAGCTCTGCGCCAGGCGCGTGGGGAGCTGCTGTGCCGGTGGGACGCGGTTGCACGTCGGGGAGGGGACTCCCTTCTAGGAGGTGAAATGGGAGAGGTGGCCCCAGATATTTGGGAAGTTCTCCGCAGATTGGCTTGAGTGGGCACGCGTCACCCAGGCGAGGGCAAGGGTGCTCCCGCGGGCTTGCTGAACGCCCGTGCGAAAACTGCCGGGGGGACGGGTGTGACAGGGATGCCAAAGGTGCCAGAACAGACTGGGGTGCCATACCTGCTGGTGGTGCCTGGGGGGCCTGGAGGGGCCCCCATGGCAGGGGTGCCCAGGCTGCAGGGAAGGGCTGCTCCTGCCCGGGCAGATGGTACAGGTTGGCTGGGCCTAAGAGAGTGAGAGAGAGAGGAGCCGTGGCCGGCGGTGAGCTCTGCTCTTGCCCCCACGAGCGTCCCTGGGCTGCGGGGCTTGGGACCGGTCCCTACCTCCAGGGTAGAAGGTTTCGGGGAGCACAAAAGTCTGAAAACGCTGGGACGCCGGGGGGGCCCCAGGGCCCACGCGGTGGGAGCTGCCGTGGTGGCCGCGCCATGGTCCCTTCTGGCTGTTGGCTGCTAAGGACTCTTTGGCGTCTCCCAGGAAGGAATGCGGGGGCTCCCTGTGTTCCCACCCCCCCCCCCCCAAGAGCCTCCCCAGCTCCTCCTGGGGAGGGAGAGGGTTAAGGGAGGCTGGGGGGCCCCTGGGGCCTAGAGGCGGCTCTCAGGGGCCGTGGGTGCCAATACTCTTGGCTTTCAACAGTATTTTTTCCGGTGGGGGAAAAAGAACCAGTTGATTCGGCCGAGCCGAGAGGGGACCAAGCCGAGGCCACAGCCTCCTTGTGGCAGGTGGCCAACGCATTTGTGACTATTGGCCGTGCTTCTGTTCGCTGCCTTGGCTGGAGTGACGCAGAAATAGGAGAAAGGGCTTTGAGGGCGCGAAGGAAGGTCCCGCGGTGTCACTCGGTGGCGTGCTTTCCCCCAGCCCTGGCTCAAGGAGTGCTGTCAGGGCTTTTAGTCACCGGGTCGTAAAAGCAGCAGCTCTGGATCCCCGTCGGAGGGGGCCGCGCTTGCCCTGGGTGCGTGACACCCAGGAGGAGACAGTACCCGCCGCCGCGTGCTCCCAGAAAAGGCCTGGGTTCTGCACAACGTCCGATGAGGAGAGGCTGGGGCTGTTTGTGCTCCACAGGGATGGGGTTAGTACATCCCGTCCTGGTACTTGGAGGATTTGGCGCTCCCAAGGACACCCTCGGTAGGAACGCAGGCCTCTCGCTCCCGCTGTGGGAACGGTGTGTGGCCTGGGGGAGTGGGGACAACCGCCGTGAACCGGAGGCCCAAGATCTCTCCGGCCTGTATCCTGTTAATGAAAGAGATTGCTCTCTGTTGGCGAGGCACCTCTGGCTGCCAATTTGTAAGTCGTGGCAGGGACCGATGCCGGGGGCGTGAAGGCAACCGCGCTCGTGAAAACATAAAACTGGATTTCATTTCAGAGCGCAGCTGAGCAACCCCGCTCCTCGACACTCTGCCATCTGCACCGACCGCTGTGGCTGGGACTGGGCAGTGCTGCTCATCCCAAAGGCCGCCAGCTCACACCTGTGTCCCTGCTGCTTTGCCAGGAGCTTCTGCGCTGCGAGCGATGTTTTGGGGGCTGATGTCCTGGACTGCGAGAAGTGCGTCCCCGACCCGCAGCTGGCCAGGAGGATTGTGTCCCAGGTGAATTCTCCCTCTCTGACGAGAACCTGGCCAAGGATGCTTTCCTCCTGAAACACATCCCGAAGAACAAGATGGGCTTCGTCAGCATCAAACTGCTGCCGTCCTTCAAGAAGGTAGGCAGCGCGTTGCGTTGGCCAGCCGGGGTGGGAAGTGGCCTTCACGTGGAGGATGCCTGGGTGTTGTGAGAGACTGCAAGAGTTACCGTCTCAAACGCTGTGGTGGGGCAAGTTCTGCTTGAAGACAAAGCCTGCACAGCAAGGACCAAGGGGAAAAGCCCATCAGCTCAGACCTCAGCAACGGGAGGGGGAGGGCGTGCTGGAGGCTGCCCAGCTCCCTGTTCTGATCAGCTGTTCTGATACAAAGATTAAACAATGGCCATGTCTGCAGGCAAGGAGAAGTTACTCCCCAAATGACCCCCAAGCCCAAAGGCTCACAAGCTGCTCATTAACCTGAGGAGTTTGGGTGCCCGCCCGAAGGAGGGGCAAGGATGATAAAAGGACACAAACTGAAGCCCCGGGCGTGCGAGAACACCGGGACTGGACCCCTAGGCTGACTGGACACCTTGGCTGACTGAACCAACGCTGGAGCAGGACTGGTGAAATCTTTCTCTTTTCCTTTCTCTCTCTCTGTCTTCTTCTCTCTTTCCTTTTCCACAATCCCTAGACCTCATCCGTTTCAAGATATAAACGGTTGACCAAGTCTGAGACTAAGAGTGGATCCAGCCGCCCCTGGGCCCTTCTCTGAGGAGGAGTCTAGAAAGCCAGGGGGTCTGCTCGGAACCTCGTGACTCAGCGGGAGGGATCTCCTTAGGACACCGAAAAGCCGGTCGAAGAAACTCTCTGAGACTCGTTTTGGAGTTTTAGAAAGCAGGCATTCTTTATTGCAGCGCTGGATGCACGGGGGATAGTTCCACCTCGCGTGCATGCCACAGCTTCAGCGCTAACAGGTTAGTTAGAATAACGAATTGCATATGAATCAGATTAGTATACACGTACGTAAAAATGATTGTAACTGATTATCTTAGTACTGCCTACACCTGATCACGCACAAGGAAGGATCCATTTGAGTCGAAGGGCTGCTTTTGCGACCACCGACCCATTTGAAGTTCTTGCTGGCTGTCCTTGAAGTCTTGATTCTTGTCCTTTGCTCTTGAAGCTTAACGCAGCTTCAATCACATGTGGCCACTTTCAACACTGTTCTCATCGAGCGTACAGGAACATCTAGTCCTAAGAGCAAAGAACTGCAAAACTTCTGAGTAACTACCTCTACTAGTTAATGGCTTGGCTATACTTTTGTCTTCAATCATAGCCTTAGGATAAGAAATCTAACAATTCTTTACCAAATCTCACTGTTGCAGTCACCTAGCAGCCAACCAGTTTCCACGGCTGGTCCAAAACACTAAAACCATCAAAATATTTAGACATGCCGTACAGAATGTATGGGAATATGCTATCACTGCTTCCCTGAATTGATGTCTGTGGTTACAGCGTTTAGAGAAGTAGTCTTATGCCAATTCCTGTGGTGAGAAACCCTGCCCCCTGCTTCCACGCCTCCCCAGTTCCGTTCGCTTCTGTCCTAACTACAATCTTTAACCGGTCGTTTGGTGTCGTTTCACCCGAATTTAGCGCGAGGGAATTTCAACTTAAACACGACTCCCTGGTCTGTCCAGTCTGGGTGGTGAGCGGTGGTGGCTGGGTGTGCTCTGGCTGTCTGCGGTGAGGTGGACGGGGAGGTCCAGGCTCTGCTCAGGCTGTCTGTGTCCCTGCAAAGCAAAGCACTCGCTGGTGGTGCAGAGCTGGGCCCTGCTCTCTGCCTTCCATGGGCTGCGGCAGTCCTCCAACCAGGGAGGGTGAACAGCTGGGGAAGCGGTGAACAGTTGGTTGCCTCAAAGCCAGCCCAGGGCTGGCTTCAGCTCTTCTGGCCACGGTTTCCCCAGGCTGCTTTGGGAGAGGAGAGCTCGTCCTCCGGCGCTGAGGCTCCTTGATGTTTGGGTTTGGGGCTTTTCCTTTTCTGTTCTCTCCTTTTTCCTCCTCCTCTCGAGCAGAAGAAGGGCTCTCGGTGGTCCCCGAGAGCTGCGGGCGGTGGTGTTGCAGCAGCTCCAGGGGCCAGTTTTGGGGCAAGGCCAGTGCTTGTGGCGAGTCGGCGTGCGGGGCGAGACGCTGAGCAGCAGCGGCACCGGGAGCTGCGCCGTGCTGACGCCGACGGGACTGCGCCTGCCCGGGGTCCGGAGCGGCTCCCGCTGCCCCAGCGGCACCCCTGGGACTGCCCGAAGGAAGGGGCTCAGCTCCCCCAACCCCCCGGTGCTGGGGGACCTCACCCTGCAGGTGAGGCTGCTTCTCGAAGGTGCCGTGGGCTGCCTTGCCTCTGGGTTGTGGAGCTGGGATGGGAAATGGGCAATAAGGAGAGGTGAGCTTTCCAGGCACTTGCTGGCTGGTGCTGAGATTTTAGAGATTCATTTTTTCCCCCCTTCCCGGTCTTGCGGCTGCCCAAGGTGCAGCCAGAGAAGGGGAGGAGGGCCCCTGGCTGGCCCGCAGCTCCCTCCCTCGCCATTCTTGGGGTGATTGGGGGTTATTTTGCTGTGTCGGTGAGGCAGAGCTGGGCTGCGGGGCTGAGCGCGGTGGGACCCGAGGAAGGGCGTGATCGTCTTGAGGCTTTGAAGGGCTTTGCAGCGAGCCCTGTCCCCGCCGGTCGGGTTCAAGACGAACGCCTTGCAGCCCTTGTTGTCGTGTGTGTCCGTGTGCCCCCCGGCCCCCAAGGTCTGTCCTTGTCCCAGGGGCTGCGTGCTGCTTTCTGCGTGGGGCCGTGTCCGTGAGTCCTGCAGGGACCTGTCTGTCCTGGCTTCCCCACCAAAGGGCTGCTTCCCCTGGGGAAGGGGACAGGGGAGTTGTTCCCGTTCCCGTCCCGCCCCCCCACCGCCATCGCCTGCCGCGCTGGTGGTGACTCAGGCCTGGGGGTGGCTGGGTTCCCCTCGGGGCTTGGTGGCTCGGATCTGGGGCTCGGCGGGGCTTTTGCACCTCTTGGGGGCTGTTTCCCGGTGCCCCCCGGGCTTCCTCCCCGTCCCACACAGGCACGGAGCGGTTCTGGAGAAAGAGCTTTTAATGGGAAAGACAAAAGAAAAGGTCCCACCACAGCTGCTCTAAACCCACCCTACCCCCCACCCGCCTCCCACCCACCCCCTCAACCCCCCCCAACCAATCCACCCCCCTCCCCTCCCACCCCCCACTCCCCCCGTCTCCATCTCACCCCTGTCTGATCCCCCTCCAACCCCCCACTCCCCCTATCTCCATCTCACCCCCGTCTGATCCCCCCTCACACCCCCATGTCGTCTGCCAGAGCCCTGCGCTTGCTGGGTGGCATTGGCAAGGAGCTCTGCGCCTGCCTCTTCCTCGGCTGCTCTGCCGTGGCAGACGGGGATGGTGGCAGGTCCATCCCCGCATCCTTCCGCGGCTCCTGGGGCTCCATCCCGACGATGTTAAATACGTCGAGGCTCAGCGTGGTGTCGCTGAGCTCGGGGATGCAGGAGTCGAGGGTGAGCAGCTCGTCCGGCAGCGACAAGGGGCTGAAGTCCCAGTCGGGGGTGGCTGCGCCGGTGCCCTCGGTGTCCCCAGGCACGGGGCTGCTGCTGGGACCATCCTGGCTGGGCCCCACCGTGTCCAGGGAGCACCCAAGGAGCCTGAGGGCCTCTTCAAGAAGCTCCTGGTCAGGCACTGCAAGGAGCTCTGCGATGTCCCCCAGGGCTTGTGTGTGAGGGGCAGCGCAGGGGCTGGGGGGGACGTCGCTGCCCGGTGAGATGTCGCTGCCCAGGGGTGCCCCCGCAGGGGTGGCCGTGCCGGAGGTGTCGATCTCTACCAGCTGCCCGTCGATGTACTGGTAGCCGGGGATGGATATCGGCATCACTGGGCAGGCTGGAGCCACCCCTGTCCCCTCTCCGCTGGTGCCCCCAGGGTGGCCAGGCCCGGGGCTGCTGCTAGGACAGCCCTGGCTGGCCCCCACCGCGTCCGTGGAGCACTCAAATAATCTGAGGGCCTCTTCAAGAAGCATGTCCTCGGACGCGGCAAGATCACCTGCAGTGTCCCCCAGGGCTTGACTCTGGTGGGCAGCGGATGGGCTGGGGGGGACATCGCTGCCCGGGGGGATGTCGCTGCCCGGGTGGATGTCACTCCCCGGGGGTGCCCCTGCAGGGGTGGCCGTGCCGGAGGTGTTGATCTCTGCCGACTGCCCCTCGATGTGCTGGTAGCTGGGGCTGCATGTCGGCAGCACTGGGCAGGCCGGGGCCACCCCTGTCCCCTGTCCACTGGTGTGAGCAGGGTTGCCAGGTATGGGGCTGCTGCTGGGACCATCCTGGCTGGCCCCCACCACGTCCCGGGAGTAGCCAAAGAGTCTGAGGGCCTCCTGCAGAAGCATCTCCTCAGTGACTTCGAGGTCGCCTGCAGTGTCCCCAAGGTCTTGGTTGTGGGGGGCAGCGGAGGGGCTGGGGGGGACGTTGCTGCCCGGGGGGATGTCACTGCCTGGGGGTGCCCCCGCAGGGGTGGCCGTGCCGGAGGTGTCGATCTTCAGCAACTGGCCCTGGATGTGCTGGTAGGTGGGGATGGAGATCGGCAGCGCCGTAGGGGCTGGGGCCACCACTCTTGCCTGGCGTTGGTAGGGGGCAAGGTACTGTGTCTGGCCCTGGGGGGTCCCCGGGGCTGCCCAGGCCAGGGTGGCCCCGCAGCCCCAGGGCCCCCAGAGGGCAGCCCCTGGCAGAGAAGCAGCGCCTTGGCCGAGCGTGGCGCTGGCCGGTGGAGGCAGGTTGGTGGCTGTCCACTGGATGTGGTAGAGCCGGGGGTCGAAGGGGCAGCCCCACGGAGCCATCTGCAGACCTGTGTGGGTGAGAGGGAGCCGTGCTGGGCCGGGGGGACTCTCTGGGGGCACCCACCAAGCCATGCCCCAGCTCTGCGCCAGGCGCGTGGGGAGCTGCTGTGCCGGTGGGACGCGGTTGCACGTCGGGGAGGGGACTCCCTTCTAGGAGGTGAAATGGGAGAGGTGGCCCCAGATATTTGGGAAGTTCTCCGCAGATTGGCTTGAGTGGGCACGCGTCACCCAGGCGAGGGCAAGGGTGCTCCCGCGGGCTTGCTGAACGCCCGTGCGAAAACTGCCGGGGGGACGGGTGTGACAGGGATGCCAAAGGTGCCAGAACAGACTGGGGTGCCATACCTGCTGGTGGTGCCTGGGGGGCCTGGAGGGGCCCCCATGGCAGGGGTGCCCAGGCTGCAGGGAAGGGCTGCTCCTGCCCGGGCAGATGGTACAGGTTGGCTGGGCCTAAGAGAGTGAGAGAGAGAGGAGCCGTGGCCGGCGGTGAGCTCTGCTCTTGCCCCCACGAGCGTCCCTGGGCTGCGGGGCTTGGGACCGGTCCCTACCTCCAGGGTAGAAGGTTTCGGGGAGCACAAAAGTCTGAAAACGCTGGGACGCCGGGGGGCCCCAGGGCCCACGCGGTGGGAGCTGCCGTGGTGGCCGCGCCATGGTCCCTTCTGGCTGTTGGCTGCTAAGGACTCTTTGGCGTCTCCCAGGAAGGAATGCGGGGGCTCCCTGTGTTCCACCCCCCCCCCCCCCAAGAGCCTCCCCAGCTCCTCCTGGGGAGGGAGAGGGTTAAGGGAGGCTGGGGGGCCCCTGGGGCCTAGAGGCGGCTCTCAGGGGCCGTGGGTGCCAATACTCTTGGCTTTCAACAGTATTTTTCCGGTGGGGGAAAAAGAACCAGTTGATTCGGCCGAGCCGAGAGGGGACCAAGCCGAGGCCACAGCCTCCTTGTGGCAGGTGGCCAACGCATTTGTGACTATTGGCCGTGCTTCTGTTCGCTGCCTTGGCTGGAGTGACGCAGAAATAGGAGAAAGGGCTTTGAGGGCGCGAAGGAAGGTCCCGCGGTGTCACTCGGTGGCGTGCTTTCCCCCAGCCCTGGCTCAAGGAGTGCTGTCAGGGCTTTTAGTCACCGGGTCGTAAAAGCAGCAGCTCTGGATCCCCGTCGGAGGGGGCCGCGCTTGCCCTGGGTGCGTGACACCCAGGAGGAGACAGTACCCGCCGCCGCGTGCTCCCAGAAAAGGCCTGGGTTCTGCACAACGTCCGATGAGGAGAGGCTGGGGCTGTTTGTGCTCCACAGGGATGGGGTTAGTACATCCCGTCCTGGTACTTGGAGGATTTGGCGCTCCCAAGGACACCCTCGGTAGGAACGCAGGCCTCTCGCTCCCGCTGTGGGAACGGTGTGTGGCCTGGGGGAGTGGGGACAACCGCCGTGAACCGGAGGCCCAAGATCTCTCCCGGCCTGTATCCTGTTAATGAAAGAGATTGCTCTCTGTTGGCGAGGCACCTCTGGCTGCCAATTTGTAAGTCGTGGCAGGGACCGATGCCGGGGGCGTGAAGGCAACCGCGCTCGTGAAAACATAAAACTGGATTTCATTTCAGAGCGCAGCTGAGCAACCCCGCTCCTCGACACTCTGCCATCTGCACCGACCGCTGTGGCTGGGACTGGGCAGTGCTGCTCATCCCAAAGGCCGCCAGCTCACACCTGTGTCCCTGCTGCTTTGCCAGGAGCTTCTGCGCTGCGAGCGATGTTTTGGGGGCTGATGTCCTGGACTGCGAGAAGTGCGTCCCCGACCCGCAGCTGGCCAGGAGGATTGTGTCCCAGGTGGAATTCTCCCTCTCTGACGAGAACCTGGCCAAGGATGCTTTCCTCCTGAAACACATCCCGAAGAACAAGATGGGCTTCGTCAGCATCAAACTGCTGCCGTCCTTCAAGAAGGTAGGCAGCGCGTTGCGTTGGCCAGCCGGGGTGGGAAGTGGCCTTCACGTGGAGGATGCCTGGGTGTTGTGAGAGACTGCAAGAGTTACCGTCTCAAACGCTGTGGTGGGGCAAGTTCTGCTTGAAGACAAAGCCTGCACAGCAAGGAACCAAGGGGAAAAGCCCATCAGCTCAGACCTCAGCAACGGGAGGGGGAGGGCGTGCTGGAGGCTGCCCAGCTCCCTGTTCTGATCAGCTGTTCTGATACAAAGATAAACAATGGCCATGTCTGCAGGCAAGGAGAAGTTACTCCCCAAATGACCCCCAAGCCCAAAGGCTCACAAGCTGCTCATTAACCTGAGGAGTTTGGGTGCCCGCCCGAAGGAGGGGCAAGGATGATAAAAGGACACAAACTGAAGCCCCGGGCGTGCGAGAACACCGGGACTGGACCCCTAGGCTGACTGGACACCTTGGCTGACTGAACCAACGCTGGAGCAGGACTGGTGAAATCTTTCTCTTTTCCTTTCTCTCTCTCTGTCTTCTTCTCTCTTTCCTTTTCCACAATCCCTAGACCTCATCCGTTTCAAGATATAAACGGTTGACCAAGTCTGAGACTAAGAGTGGATCCAGCCGCCCCTGGGCCCTTCTCTGAGGAGGAGTCTAGAAAGCCAGGGGGTCTGCTCGGAACCTCGTGACTCAGCGGGAGGGATCTCCTTAGGACACCGAAAAGCCGGTCGAAGAAACTCTCTGAGACTCGTTTTGGAGTTTTAGAAAGCAGGCATTCTTTATTGCAGCGCTGGATGCACGGGGGATAGTTCCACCTCGCGTGCATGCCACAGCTTCAGCGCTAACAGGTTAGTTAGAATAACGAATTGCATATGAATCAGATTAGTATACACGTACGTAAAAATGATTGTAACTGATTATCTTGGTACTGCCTACACCTGATCACGCACAAGGAAGGATCCATTTGAGTCGAAGGGCTGCTTTTGCGACCACCGACCCATTTGAAGTTCTTGCTGGCTGTCCTTGAAGTCTTGATTCTTGTCCTTTGCTCTTGAAGCTTAACGCAGCTTCAATCACATGTGGCCACTTTCAACACTGTTCTCATCGAGCGTACAGGAACATCTAGTCCTAAGAGCAAAGAACTGCAAAACTTCTGAGTAACTACCTCTACTAGTTAATGGCTTGGCTATACTTTTGTCTTCAATCATAGCCTTAGGATAAGAAATCTAACAATTCTTTACCAAATCTCACTGTTGCAGTCACCTAGCAGCCAACCAGTTTCCACGGCTGGTCCAAAACACTAAAACCATCAAAATATTTAGACATGCCGTACAGAATGTATGGGAATATGCTATCACTGCTTCCCTGAATTGATGTCTGTGGTTACAGCGTTTAGAGAAGTAGTCTTATGCCAATTCCTGTGGTGAGAAACCCTGCCCCCTGCTTCCACGCCTCCCCAGTTCCGTTCGCTTCTGTCCTAACTACAATCTTTAACCGGTCGTTTGGTGTCGTTTCACCCGAATTTAGCGCGAGGGAATTTCAACTTAAACACGACTCCCTGGTCTGTCCAGTCTGGGTGGTGAGCGGTGGTGGCTGGGTGTGCTCTGGCTGTCTGCGGTGAGGTGGACGGGGAGGTCCAGGCTCTGCTCAGGCTGTCTGTGTCCCTGCAAAGCAAAGCACTCGCTGGTGGTGCAGAGCTGGGCCCTGCTCTCTGCCTTCCATGGGCTGCGGCAGTCCTCCAACCAGGGAGGGTGAACGGCTGGGGAAGCGGTGAACAGTTGGTTGCCTCAAAGCCAGCCCAGGGCTGGCTTCAGCTCTTCTGGCCACGGTTTCCCCAGGCTGCTTTGGGAGAGGAGAGCTCGTCCTCCGGCGCTGAGGCTCCTTGATGTTTGGGTTTGGGGCTTTTCCTTTTCTGTTCTCTCCTTTTTCCTCCTCCTCTCGAGCAGAAGAAGGGCTCTCGGTGGTCCCCGAGAGCTGCGGGCGGTGGTGTTGCAGCAGCTCCAGGGGCCAGTTTTGGGGCAAGGCCAGTGCTTGTGGCGAGTCGGCATGCGGGGCGAGACGCTGAGCAGCAGCGGCACCGGGAGCTGCGCCGTGCTGACGCCGACGGGACTGCGCCTGCCCGGGGTCCGGAGCGGCTCCCGCTGCCCCAGCGGCACCCCTGGGACTGCCCGAAGGAAGGGGCTCAGCTCCCCCAACCCCCCGGTGCTGGGGGACCTCACCCTGCAGGTGAGGCTGCTTCTCGAAGGTGCCGTGGGCTGCCTTGCCTCTGGGTTGTGGAGCTGGGATGGGAAATGGGCAATAAGGAGAGGTGAGCTTTCCAGGCACTTGCTGGCTGGTGCTGAGATTTTAGAGATTCATTTTTTCCCCCCTTCCCGGTCTTGCGGCTGCCCAAGGTGCAGCCAGAGAAGGGGAGGAGGGCCCCTGGCTGGCCCGCAGCTCCCTCCCTCGCCATTCTTGGGGTGATTGGGGGTTATTTTGCTGTGTCGGTGAGGCAGAGCTGGGCTGCGGGGCTGAGCGCGGTGGGACCCGAGGAAGGGCGTGATCGTCTTGAGGCTTTGAAGGGCTTTGCAGCGAGCCCTGTCCCCGCCGGTCGGGTTCAAGACGAACGCCTTGCAGCCCTTGTTGTCGTGTGTGTCCGTGTGCCCCCCGGCCCCCAAGGTCTGTCCTTGTCCCAGGGGCTGCGTGCTGCTTTCTGCGTGGGGCCGTGTCCGTGAGTCCTGCAGGGACCTGTCTGTCCTGGCTTCCCCACCAAAGGGCTGCTTCCCCTGGGGAAGGGGACAGGGGAGTTGTTCCCGTTCCCGTCCCGCCCCCCCACCGCCATCGCCTGCCGCGCTGGTGGTGACTCAGGCCTGGGGGTGGCTGGGTTCCCCTCGGGGCTTGGTGGCTCGGATCTGGGGCTCGGCGGGGCTTTTGCACCTCTTGGGGGCTGTTTCCCGGTGCCCCCCGGGCTTCCTCCCCGTCCCACACAGGCACGGAGCGGTTCTGGAGAAAGAGCTTTTAATGGGAAAGACAAAAGAAAAGGTCCCACCACAGCTGCTCTAAACCCACCCTACCCCCCACCCGCCTCCCACCCACCCCCTCAACCCCCCCCAACCAATCCACCCCCCTCCCCTCCCACCCCCCACTCCCCCCGTCTCCATCTCACCCCTGTCTGATCCCCCTCCAACCCCCCACTCCCCCTATCTCCATCTCACCCCCGTCTGATCCCCCCTCACACCCCCATGTCGTCTGCCAGAGCCCTGCGCTTGCTGGGTGGCATTGGCAAGGAGCTCTGTGCCTGCCTCTTCCTCGGCTGCTCTGCCGTGGCAGACGGGGATGGTGGCAGGTCCATCCCCGCATCCTTCCGCGGCTCCTGGGGCTCCATCCCGACGATGTTAAATACGTCGAGGCTCAGCGTGGTGTCGCTGAGCTCGGGGATGCAGGAGTCGAGGGTGAGCAGCTCGTCCGGCAGCGACAAGGGGCTGAAGTCCCAGTCGGGGGTGGCTGCGCCGGTGCCCTCGGTGTCCCCAGGCACGGGGCTGCTGCTGGGACCATCCTGGCTGGGCCCCACCGTGTCCAGGGAGCACCCAAGGAGCCTGAGGGCCTCTTCAAGAAGCTCCTGGTCAGGCACTGCAAGGAGCTCTGCGATGTCCCCCAGGGCTTGTGTGTGAGGGGCAGCGCAGGGGCTGGGGGGGACGTCGCTGCCCGGTGAGATGTCGCTGCCCAGGGGTGCCCCCGCAGGGGTGGCCGTGCCGGAGGTGTCGATCTCTACCAGCTGCCCGTCGATGTACTGGTAGCCGGGGATGGATATCGGCATCACTGGGCAGGCTGGAGCCACCCCTGTCCCCTCTCCGCTGGTGCCCCCAGGGTGGCCAGGCCCGGGGCTGCTGCTAGGACAGCCCTGGCTGGCCCCCACCGCGTCCGTGGAGCACTCAAATAATCTGAGGGCCTCTTCAAGAAGCATGTCCTCGGACGCGGCAAGATCACCTGCAGTGTCCCCCAGGGCTTGACTCTGGTGGGCAGCGGATGGGCTGGGGGGGACATCGCTGCCCGGGGGGATGTCGCTGCCCGGGTGGATGTCACTCCCCGGGGGTGCCCCTGCAGGGGTGGCCGTGCCGGAGGTGTTGATCTCTGCCGACTGCCCCTCGATGTGCTGGTAGCTGGGGCTGCATGTCGGCAGCACTGGGCAGGCCGGGGCCACCCCTGTCCCCTGTCCACTGGTGTGAGCAGGGTTGCCAGGTATGGGGCTGCTGCTGGGACCATCCTGGCTGGCCCCCACCACGTCCCGGGAGTAGCCAAAGAGTCTGAGGGCCTCCTGCAGAAGCATCTCCTCAGTGACTTCGAGGTCGCCTGCAGTGTCCCCAAGGTCTTGGTTGTGGGGGGCAGCGGAGGGGCTGGGGGGGACGTTGCTGCCCGGGGGGATGTCACTGCCTGGGGGTGCCCCCGCAGGGGTGGCCGTGCCGGAGGTGTCGATCTTCAGCAACTGGCCCTGGATGTGCTGGTAGGTGGGGATGGAGATCGGCAGCGCCGTAGGGGCTGGGGCCACCACTCTTGCCTGGCGTTGGTAGGGGGCAAGGTACTGTGTCTGGCCCTGGGGGGTCCCCGGGGCTGCCCAGGCCAGGGTGGCCCCGCAGCCCCAGGGCCCCCAGAGGGCAGCCCCTGGCAGAGAAGCAGCGCCTTGGCCGAGCGTGGCGCTGGCCGGTGGAGGCAGGTTGGTGGCTGTCCACTGGATGTGGTAGAGCCGGGGGTCGAAGGGGCAGCCCCACGGAGCCATCTGCAGACCTGTGTGGGTGAGAGGGAGCCGTGCTGGGCCGGGGGGACTCTCTGGGGGCACCCACCAAGCCATGCCCCAGCTCTGCGCCAGGCGCGTGGGGAGCTGCTGTGCCGGTGGGACGCGGTTGCACGTCGGGGAGGGGACTCCCTTCTAGGAGGTGAAATGGGAGAGGTGGCCCCAGATATTTGGGAAGTTCTCCGCAGATTGGCTTGAGTGGGCACGCGTCACCCAGGCGAGGGCAAGGGTGCTCCCGCGGGCTTGCTGAACGCCCGTGCGAAAACTGCCGGGGGGACGGGTGTGACAGGGATGCCAAAGGTGCCAGAACAGACTGGGGTGCCATACCTGCTGGTGGTGCCTGGGGGGCCTGGAGGGGCCCCCATGGCAGGGGTGCCCAGGCTGCAGGGAAGGGCTGCTCCTGCCCGGGCAGATGGTACAGGTTGGCTGGGCCTAAGAGAGTGAGAGAGAGAGGAGCCGTGGCCGGCGGTGAGCTCTGCTCTTGCCCCCACGAGCGTCCCTGGGCTGCGGGGCTTGGGACCGGTCCCTACCTCCAGGGTAGAAGGTTTCGGGGAGCACAAAAGTCTGAAAACGCTGGGACGCCGGGGGGCCCCAGGGCCCACGCGGTGGGAGCTGCCGTGGTGGCCGCGCCATGGTCCCTTCTGGCTGTTGGCTGCTAAGGACTCTTTGGCGTCTCCCAGGAAGGAATGCGGGGGCTCCCTGTGTTCCACCCCCCCCCCCCCCCCAAGAGCCTCCCCAGCTCCTCCTGGGGAGGGAGAGGGTTAAGGGAGGCTGGGGGGCCCCTGGGGCCTAGAGGCGGCTCTCAGGGGCCGTGGGTGCCAATACTCTTGGCTTTCAACAGTATTTTTCCGGTGGGGGAAAAAGAACCAGTTGATTCGGCCGAGCCGAGAGGGGACCAAGCCGAGGCCACAGCCTCCTTGTGGCAGGTGGCCAACGCATTTGTGACTATTGGCCGTGCTTCTGTTCGCTGCCTTGGCTGGAGTGACGCAGAAATAGGAGAAAGGGCTTTGAGGGCGCGAAGGAAGGTCCCGCGGTGTCACTCGGTGGCGTGCTTTCCCCCAGCCCTGGCTCAAGGAGTGCTGTCAGGGCTTTTAGTCACCGGGTCGTAAAAGCAGCAGCTCTGGATCCCCGTCGGAGGGGGCCGCGCTTGCCCTGGGTGCGTGACACCCAGGAGGAGACAGTACCCGCCGCCGCGTGCTCCCAGAAAAGGCCTGGGTTCTGCACAACGTCCGATGAGGAGAGGCTGGGGCTGTTTGTGCTCCACAGGGATGGGGTTAGTACATCCCGTCCTGGTACTTGGAGGATTTGGCGCTCCCAAGGACACCCTCGGTAGGAACGCAGGCCTCTCGCTCCCGCTGTGGGAACGGTGTGTGGCCTGGGGGAGTGGGGACAACCGCCGTGAACCGGAGGCCCAAGATCTCTCCCGGCCTGTATCCTGTTAATGAAAGAGATTGCTCTCTGTTGGCGAGGCACCTCTGGCTGCCAATTTGTAAGTCGTGGCAGGGACCGATGCCGGGGGCGTGAAGGCAACCGCGCTCGTGAAAACATAAAACTGGATTTCATTTCAGAGCGCAGCTGAGCAACCCCGCTCCTCGACACTCTGCCATCTGCACCGACCGCTGTGGCTGGGACTGGGCAGTGCTGCTCATCCCAAAGGCCGCCAGCTCACACCTGTGTCCCTGCTGCTTTGCCAGGAGCTTCTGCGCTGCGAGCGATGTTTTGGGGGCTGATGTCCTGGACTGCGAGAAGTGCGTCCCCGACCCGCAGCTGGCCAGGAGGATTGTGTCCCAGGTGGAATTCTCCCTCTCTGACGAGAACCTGGCCAAGGATGCTTTCCTCCTGAAACACATCCCGAAGAACAAGATGGGCTTCGTCAGCATCAAACTGCTGCCGTCCTTCAAGAAGGTAGGCAGCGCGTTGCGTTGGCCAGCCGGGGTGGGAAGTGGCCTTCACGTGGAGGATGCCTGGGTGTTGTGAGAGACTGCAAGAGTTACCGTCTCAAACGCTGTGGTGGGGCAAGTTCTGCTTGAAGACAAAGCCTGCACAGCAAGGAACCAAGGGGAAAAGCCCATCAGCTCAGACCTCAGCAACGGGAGGGGGAGGGCGTGCTGGAGGCTGCCCAGCTCCCTGTTCTGATCAGCTGTTCTGATACAAAGATAAACAATGGCCATGTCTGCAGGCAAGGAGAAGTTACTCCCCAAATGACCCCCAAGCCCAAAGGCTCACAAGCTGCTCATTAACCTGAGGAGTTTGGGTGCCCGCCCGAAGGAGGGGCAAGGATGATAAAAGGACACAAACTGAAGCCCCGGGCGTGCGAGAACACCGGGACTGGACCCCTAGGCTGACTGGACACCTTGGCTGACTGAACCAACGCTGGAGCAGGACTGGTGAAATCTTTCTCTTTTCCTTTCTCTCTCTCTGTCTTCTTCTCTCTTTCCTTTTCCACAATCCCTAGACCTCATCCGTTTCAAGATATAAACGGTTGACCAAGTCTGAGACTAAGAGTGGATCCAGCCGCCCCTGGGCCCTTCTCTGAGGAGGAGTCTAGAAAGCCAGGGGGTCTGCTCGGAACCTCGTGACTCAGCGGGAGGGATCTCCTTAGGACACCGAAAAGCCGGTCGAAGAAACTCTCTGAGACTCGTTTTGGAGTTTTAGAAAGCAGGCATTCTTTATTGCAGCGCTGGATGCACGGGGGATAGTTCCACCTCGCGTGCATGCCACAGCTTCAGCGCTAACAGGTTAGTTAGAATAACGAATTGCATATGAATCAGATTAGTATACACGTACGTAAAAATGATTGTAACTGATTATCTTAGTACTGCCTACACCTGATCACGCACAAGGAAGGATCCATTTGAGTCGAAGGGCTGCTTTTGCGACCACCGACCCATTTGAAGTTCTTGCTGGCTGTCCTTGAAGTCTTGATTCTTGTCCTTTGCTCTTGAAGCTTAACGCAGCTTCAATCACATGTGGCCACTTTCAACACTGTTCTCATCGAGCGTACAGGAACATCTAGTCCTAAGAGCAAAGAACTGCAAAACTTCTGAGTAACTACCTCTACTAGTTAATGGCTTGGCTATACTTTTGTCTTCAATCATAGCCTTAGGATAAGAAATCTAACAATTCTTTACCAAATCTCACTGTAGCAGTCACCTAGCAGCCAACCAGTTTCCACGGCTGGTCCAAAACACTAAAACCATCAAAATATTTAGACGTGCCGTACAGAATGTATGGGAATATGCTATCACTGCTTCCCTGAATTGATGTCTGTGGTTACAGCGTTTAGAGAAGTAGTCTTATGCCAATTCCTGTGGTGAGAAACCCTGCCCCCTGCTTCCACGCCTCCCCAGTTCCGTTCGCTTCTGTCCTAACTACAATCTTTAACCGGTCGTTTGGTGTCGTTTCACCCGAATTTAGCGCGAGGGAATTTCAACTTAAACACGACTCCCTGGTCTGTCCAGTCTGGGTGGTGAGCGGTGGTGGCTGGGTGTGCTCTGGCTGTCTGCGGTGAGGTGGACGGGGAGGTCCAGGCTCTGCTCAGGCTGTCTGTGTCCCTGCAAAGCAAAGCACTCGCTGGTGGTGCAGAGCTGGGCCCTGCTCTCTGCCTTCCATGGGCTGCGGCAGTCCTCCAACCAGGGAGGGTGAACGGCTGGGGAAGCGGTGAACAGTTGGTTGCCTCAAAGCCAGCCCAGGGCTGGCTTCAGCTCTTCTGGCCACGGTTTCCCCAGGCTGCTTTGGGAGAGGAGAGCTCGTCCTCCGGCGCTGAGGCTCCTTGATGTTTGGGTTTGGGGCTTTTCCTTTTCTGTTCTCTCCTTTTTCCTCCTCCTCTCGAGCAGAAGAAGGGCTCTCGGTGGTCCCCGAGAGCTGCGGGCGGTGGTGTTGCAGCGGCTCCAGGGGCCAGTTTTGGGGCAAGGCCAGTGCTTGGGGCGAGTCGGCGTGCGGGGCGAGACGCTGAGCAGCAGCGGCACCGGGAGCTGCGCCGTGCTGACGCCGACGGGACTGCGCCTGCCCGGGGTCCGGAGCGGCTCCCGCTGCCCCAGCGGCACCCCTGGGACTGCCCGAAGGAAGGGGCTCAGCTCCCCCAACCCCCCGGTGCTGGGGGACCTCACCCTGCAGGTGAGGCTGCTTCTCGAAGGTGCCGTGGGCTGCCTTGCCTCTGGGTTGTGGAGCTGGGATGGGAAATGGGCAATAAGGAGAGGTGAGCTTTCCAGGCACTTGCTGGCTGGTGCTGAGATTTTAGAGATTCATTTTTTCCCCCCTTCCCGGTCTTGCGGCTGCCCAAGGTGCAGCCAGAGAAGGGGAGGAGGGCCCCTGGCTGGCCCGCAGCTCCCTCCCTCGCCATTCTTGGGGTGATTGGGGGTTATTTTGCTGTGTCGGTGAGGCAGAGCTGGGCTGCGGGGCTGAGCGCGGTGGGACCCGAGGAAGGGCGTGATCGTCTCGAGGCTTTGAAGGGCTTTGCAGCGAGCCCTGTCCCCGCCGGTCGGGTTCAAGACGAACGCCTTGCAGCCCTTGTTGTCGTGTGTGTCCGTGTGCCCCCCGGCCCCCAAGGTCTGTCCTTGTCCCAGGGGCTGCGTGCTGCTTTCTGCGTGGGGCCGTGTCCGTGAGTCCTGCAGGGACCTGTCTGTCCTGGCTTCCCCACCAAAGGGCTGCTTCCCCTGGGGAAGGGGACAGGGGAGTTGTTCCCGTTCCCGTCCCGCCCCCCCACCGCCATCGCCTGCCGCGCTGGTGGTGACTCAGGCCTGGGGGTGGCTGGGTTCCCCTCGGGGCTTGGTGGCTCGGATCTGGGGCTCGGCGGGGCTTTTGCACCTCTTGGGGGCTGTTTCCCGGTGCCCCCCGGGCTCCCTCCCCGTCCCACACAGGCACGGAGCGGTTCTGGAGAAAGAGCTTTTAATGGGAAAGACAAAAGAAAAGGTCCCACCACAGCTGCTCTAAACCCACCCTACCCCCCACCCGCCTCCCACCCACCCCCTCAACCCCCCCCAACCAATCCACCCCCCTCCCCTCCCACCCCCCACTCCCCCCGTCTCCATCTCACCCCTGTCTGATCCCCCTCCAACCCCCCACTCCCCCTATCTCCATCTCACCCCCGTCTGATCCCCCCTCACACCCCCATGTCGTCTGCCAGAGCCCTGCGCTTGCTGGGTGGCATTGGCAAGGAGCTCTGCGCCTGCCTCTTCCTCGGCTGCTCTGCCGTGGCAGACGGGGATGGTGGCAGGTCCATCCCCGCATCCTTCCGCGGCTCCTGGGGCTCCATCCCGACGATGTTAAATACGTCGAGGCTCAGCGTGGTGTCGCTGAGCTCGGGGATGCAGGAGTCGAGGGTGAGCAGCTCGTCCGGCAGCGACAAGGGGCTGAAGTCCCAGTCGGGGGTGGCTGCGCCGGTGCCCTCGGTGTCCCCAGGCACGGGGCTGCTGCTGGGACCATCCTGGCTGGGCCCCACCGTGTCCAGGGAGCACCCAAGGAGCCTGAGGGCCTCTTCAAGAAGCTCCTGGTCAGGCACTGCAAGGAGCTCTGCGATGTCCCCCAGGGCTTGTGTGTGAGGGGCAGCGCAGGGGCTGGGGGGGGACGTCGCTGCCCGGTGAGATGTCGCTGCCCAGGGGTGCCCCCGCAGGGGTGGCCGTGCCGGAGGTGTCGATCTCTACCAGCTGCCCGTCGATGTACTGGTAGCCGGGGATGGATATCGGCATCACTGGGCAGGCTGGAGCCACCCCTGTCCCCTCTCCGCTGGTGCCCCCAGGGTGGCCAGGCCCGGGGCTGCTGCTAGGACAGCCCTGGCTGGCCCCCACCGCGTCCGTGGAGCACTCAAATAATCTGAGGGCCTCTTCAAGAAGCATGTCCTCGGACGCGGCAAGATCACCTGCAGTGTCCCCCAGGGCTTGACTCTGGTGGGCAGCGGATGGGCTGGGGGGGACATCGCTGCCCGGGGGGATGTCGCTGCCCGGGTGGATGTCACTCCCCGGGGGTGCCCCTGCAGGGGTGGCCGTGCCGGAGGTGTTGATCTCTGCCGACTGCCCCTCGATGTGCTGGTAGCTGGGGCTGCATGTCGGCAGCACTGGGCAGGCCGGGGCCACCCCTGTCCCCTGTCCACTGGTGTGAGCAGGGTTGCCAGGTATGGGGCTGCTGCTGGGACCATCCTGGCTGGCCCCCACCACGTCCCGGGAGTAGCCAAAGAGTCTGAGGGCCTCCTGCAGAAGCATCTCCTCAGTGACTTCGAGGTCGCCTGCAGTGTCCCCAAGGTCTTGGTTGTGGGGGGCAGCGGAGGGGCTGGGGGGGGACGTTGCTGCCCGGGGGGATGTCACTGCCTGGGGGTGCCCCCGCAGGGGTGGCCGTGCCGGAGGTGTCGATCTTCAGCAACTGGCCCTGGATGTGCTGGTAGGTGGGGATGGAGATCGGCAGCGCCGTAGGGGCTGGGGCCACCACTCTTGCCTGGCGTTGGTAGGGGGCAAGGTACTGTGTCTGGCCCTGGGGGGTCCCCGGGGCTGCCCAGGCCAGGGTGGCCCCGCAGCCCCAGGGCCCCCAGAGGGCAGCCCCTGGCAGAGAAGCAGCGCCTTGGCCGAGCGTGGCGCTGGCCGGTGGAGGCAGGTTGGTGGCTGTCCACTGGATGTGGTAGAGCCGGGGGTCGAAGGGGCAGCCCCACGGAGCCATCTGCAGACCTGTGTGGGTGAGAGGGAGCCGTGCTGGGCCGGGGGGACTCTCTGGGGGCACCCACCAAGCCATGCCCCAGCTCTGCGCCAGGCGCGTGGGGAGCTGCTGTGCCGGTGGGACGCGGTTGCACGTCGGGGAGGGGACTCCCTTCTAGGAGGTGAAATGGGAGAGGTGGCCCCAGATATTTGGGAAGTTCTCCGCAGATTGGCTTGAGTGGGCACGCGTCACCCAGGCGAGGGCAAGGGTGCTCCCGCGGGCTTGCTGAACGCCCGTGCGAAAACTGCCGGGGGGACGGGTGTGACAGGGATGCCAAAGGTGCCAGAACAGACTGGGGTGCCATACCTGCTGGTGGTGCCTGGGGGGCCTGGAGGGGCCCCCATGGCAGGGGTGCCCAGGCTGCAGGGAAGGGCTGCTCCTGCCCGGGCAGATGGTACAGGTTGGCTGGGCCTAAGAGAGTGAGAGAGAGAGGAGCCGTGGCCGGCGGTGAGCTCTGCTCTTGCCCCCACGAGCGTCCCTGGGCTGCGGGGCTTGGGACCGGTCCCTACCTCCAGGGTAGAAGGTTTCGGGGAGCACAAAAGTCTGAAAACGCTGGGACGCCGGGGGGCCCCAGGGCCCACGCGGTGGGAGCTGCCGTGGTGGCCGCGCCATGGTCCCTTCTGGCTGTTGGCTGCTAAGGACTCTTTGGCGTCTCCCAGGAAGGAATGCGGGGGCTCCCTGTGTTCCACCCCCCCCCCCCCCCCCCCAAGAGCCTCCCCAGCTCCTCCTGGGGAGGGAGAGGGTTAAGGGAGGCTGGGGGGCCCCTGGGGCCTAGAGGCGGCTCTCAGGGGCCGTGGGTGCCAATACTCTTGGCTTTCAACAGTATTTTTCCGGTGGGGGAAAAAGAACCAGTTGATTCGGCCGAGCCGAGAGGGGACCAAGCCGAGGCCACAGCCTCCTTGTGGCAGGTGGCCAACGCATTTGTGACTATTGGCCGTGCTTCTGTTCGCTGCCTTGGCTGGAGTGACGCAGAAATAGGAGAAAGGGCTTTGAGGGCGCGAAGGAAGGTCCCGCGGTGTCACTCGGTGGCGTGCTTTCCCCCAGCCCTGGCTCAAGGAGTGCTGTCAGGGCTTTTAGTCACCGGGTCGTAAAAGCAGCAGCTCTGGATCCCCGTCGGAGGGGGCCGCGCTTGCCCTGGGTGCGTGACACCCAGGAGGAGACAGTACCCGCCGCCGCGTGCTCCCAGAAAAGGCCTGGGTTCTGCACAACGTCCGATGAGGAGAGGCTGGGGCTGTTTGTGCTCCACAGGGATGGGGTTAGTACATCCCGTCCTGGTACTTGGAGGATTTGGCGCTCCCAAGGACACCCTCGGTAGGAACGCAGGCCTCTCGCTCCCGCTGTGGGAACGGTGTGTGGCCTGGGGGAGTGGGGACAACCGCCGTGAACCGGAGGCCCAAGATCTCTCCCGGCCTGTATCCTGTTAATGAAAGAGATTGCTCTCTGTTGGCGAGGCACCTCTGGCTGCCAATTTGTAAGTCGTGGCAGGGACCGATGCCGGGGGCGTGAAGGCAACCGCGCTCGTGAAAACATAAAACTGGATTTCATTTCAGAGCGCAGCTGAGCAACCCCGCTCCTCGACACTCTGCCATCTGCACCGACCGCTGTGGCTGGGACTGGGCAGTGCTGCTCATCCCAAAGGCCGCCAGCTCACACCTGTGTCCCTGCTGCTTTGCCAGGAGCTTCTGCGCTGCGAGCGATGTTTTGGGGGCTGATGTCCTGGACTGCGAGAAGTGCGTCCCCGACCCGCAGCTGGCCAGGAGGATTGTGTCCCAGGTGGAATTCTCCCTCTCTGACGAGAACCTGGCCAAGGATGCTTTCCTCCTGAAACACATCCCGAAGAACAAGATGGGCTTCGTCAGCATCAAACTGCTGCCGTCCTTCAAGAAGGTAGGCAGCGCGTTGCGTTGGCCAGCCGGGGTGGGAAGTGGCCTTCACGTGGAGGATGCCTGGGTGTTGTGAGAGACTGCAAGAGTTACCGTCTCAAACGCTGTGGTGGGGCAAGTTCTGCTTGAAGACAAAGCCTGCACAGCAAGGAACCAAGGGGAAAAGCCCATCAGCTCAGACCTCAGCAACGGGAGGGGGAGGGCGTGCTGGAGGCTGCCCAGCTCCCTGTTCTGATCAGCTGTTCTGATACAAAGATAAACAATGGCCATGTCTGCAGGCAAGGAGAAGTTACTCCCCAAATGACCCCCAAGCCCAAAGGCTCACAAGCTGCTCATTAACCTGAGGAGTTTGGGTGCCCGCCCGAAGGAGGGGCAAGGATGATAAAAGGACACAAACTGAAGCCCCGGGCGTGCGAGAACACCGGGACTGGACCCCTAGGCTGACTGGACACCTTGGCTGACTGAACCAACGCTGGAGCAGGACTGGTGAAATCTTTCTCTTTTCCTTTCTCTCTCTCTGTCTTCTTCTCTCTTTCCTTTTCCACAATCCCTAGACCTCATCCGTTTCAAGATATAAACGGTTGACCAAGTCTGAGACTAAGAGTGGATCCAGCCACCCCTGGGCCCTTCTCTGAGGAGGAGTCTAGAAAGCCAGGGGGTCTGCTCGGAACCTCGTGACTCAGCGGGAGGGATCTCCTTAGGATACCGAAAAGCCGGTCGAAGAAACTCTCTGAGACTCGTTTTGGAGTTTTAGAAAGCAGGCATTCTTTATTGCAGCGCTGGATGCACGGGGGATAGTTCCACCTCGCGTGCATGCCACAGCTTCAGCGCTAACAGGTTAGTTAGAATAACGAATTGCATATGAATCAGATTAGTATACACGTACGTAAAAATGATTGTAACTGATTATCTTAGTACTGCCTACACCTGATCACGCACAAGGAAGGATCCATTTGAGTCGAAGGGCTGCTTTTGCGACCACCGACCCATTTGAAGTTCTTGCTGGCTGTCCTTGAAGTCTTGATTCTTGTCCTTTGCTCTTGAAGCTTAACGCAGCTTCAATCACATGTGGCCACTTTCAACACTGTTCTCATCGAGCGTACAGGAACATCTAGTCCTAAGAGCAAAGAACTGCAAAACTTCTGAGTAACTACCTCTACTAGTTAATGGCTTGGCTATACTTTTGTCTTCAATCATAGCCTTAGGATAAGAAATCTAACAATTCTTTACCAAATCTCACTGTTGCAGTCACCTAGCAGCCAACCAGTTTCCACGGCTGGTCCAAAACACTAAAACCATCAAAATATTTAGACATGCCGTACAGAATGTATGGGAATATGCTATCACTGCTTCCCTGAATTGATGTCTGTGGTTACAGCGTTTAGAGAAGTAGTCTTATGCCAATTCCTGTGGTGAGAAACCCTGCCCCCTGCTTCCACGCCTCCCCAGTTCCGTTCGCTTCTGTCCTAACTACAATCTTTAACCGGTCGTTTGGTGTCGTTTCACCCGAATTTAGCGCGAGGGAATTTCAACTTAAACACGACTCCCTGGTCTGTCCAGTCTGGGTGGTGAGCGGTGGTGGCTGGGTGTGCTCTGGCTGTCTGCGGTGAGGTGGACGGGGAGGTCCAGGCTCTGCTCAGGCTGTCTGTGTCCCTGCAAAGCAAAGCACTCGCTGGTGGTGCAGAGCTGGGCCCTGCTCTCTGCCTTCCATGGGCTGCGGCAGTCCTCCAACCAGGGAGGGTGAACAGCTGGGGAAGCGGTGAACAGTTGGTTGCCTCAAAGCCAGCCCAGGGCTGGCTTCAGCTCTTCTGGCCACGGTTTCCCCAGGCTGCTTTGGGAGAGGAGAGCTCGTCCTCCGGCGCTGAGGCTCCTTGATGTTTGGGTTTGGGGCTTTTCCTTTTCTGTTCTCTCCTTTTTCCTCCTCCTCTCGAGCAGAAGAAGGGCTCTCGGTGGTCCCCGAGAGCTGCGGGCGGTGGTGTTGCAGCGGCTCCAGGGGCCAGTTTTGGGGCAAGGCCAGTGCTTGGGGCGAGTCGGCGTGCGGGGCGAGACGCTGAGCAGCAGCGGCACCGGGAGCTGCGCCGTGCTGACGCCGACAGGACTGCGCCTGCCCGGGGTCCGGAGCGGCTCCCGCTGCCCCAGCGGCACCCCTGGGACTGCCCGAAGGAAGGGGCTCAGCTCCCCCAACCCCCCGGTGCTGGGGGACCTCACCCTGCAGGTGAGGCTGCTTCTCGAAGGTGCCGTGGGCTGCCTTGCCTCTGGGTTGTGGAGCTGGGATGGGAAATGGGCAATAAGGAGAGGTGAGCTTTCCAGGCACTTGCTGGCTGGTGCTGAGATTTTAGAGATTCATTTTTTCCCCCCTTCCCGGTCTTGCGGCTGCCCAAGGTGCAGCCAGAGAAGGGGAGGAGGGCCCCTGGCTGGCCCGCAGCTCCCTCCCTCGCCATTCTTGGGGTGATTGGGGGTTATTTTGCTGTGTCGGTGAGGCAGAGCTGGGCTGCGGGGCTGAGCGCGGTGGGACCCGAGGAAGGGCGTGATCGTCTCGAGGCTTTGAAGGGCTTTGCAGCGAGCCCTGTCCCCGCCGGTCGGGTTCAAGACGAACGCCTTGCAGCCCTTGTTGTCGTGTGTGTCCGTGTGCCCCCCGGCCCCCAAGGTCTGTCCTTGTCCCAGGGGCTGCGTGCTGCTTTCTGCGTGGGGCCGTGTCCGTGAGTCCTGCAGGGACCTGTCTGTCCTGGCTTCCCCACCAAAGGGCTGCTTCCCCTGGGGAAGGGGACAGGGGAGTTGTTCCCGTTCCCGTCCCGCCCCCCCACCGCCATCGCCTGCCGCGCTGGTGGTGACTCAGGCCTGGGGGTGGCTGGGTTCCCCTCGGGGCTTGGTGGCTCGGATCTGGGGCTCGGCGGGGCTTTTGCACCTCTTGGGGGCTGTTTCCCGGTGCCCCCCGGGCTCCCTCCCCGTCCCACACAGGCACGGAGCGGTTCTGGAGAAAGAGCTTTTAATGGGAAAGACAAAAGAAAAGGTCCCACCACAGCTGCTCTAAACCCACCCTACCCCCCACCCGCCTCCCACCCACCCCCTCAACCCCCCCCAACCAATCCACCCCCCTCCCCTCCCACCCCCCACTCCCCCCGTCTCCATCTCACCCCTGTCTGATCCCCCTCCAACCCCCCACTCCCCCTATCTCCATCTCACCCCCGTCTGATCCCCCCTCACACCCCCATGTCGTCTGCCAGAGCCCTGCGCTTGCTGGGTGGCATTGGCAAGGAGCTCTGTGCCTGCCTCTTCCTCGGCTGCTCTGCCGTGGCAGACGGGGATGGTGGCAGGTCCATCCCCGCATCCTTCCGCGGCTCCTGGGGCTCCATCCCGACGATGTTAAATACGTCGAGGCTCAGCGTGGTGTCGCTGAGCTCGGGGATGCAGGAGTCGAGGGTGAGCAGCTCGTCCGGCAGCGACAAGGGGCTGAAGTCCCAGTCGGGGGTGGCTGCGCCGGTGCCCTCGGTGTCCCCAGGCACGGGGCTGCTGCTGGGACCATCCTGGCTGGGCCCCACCGTGTCCAGGGAGCACCCAAGGAGCCTGAGGGCCTCTTCAAGAAGCTCCTGGTCAGGCACTGCAAGGAGCTCTGCGATGTCCCCCAGGGCTTGTGTGTGAGGGGCAGCGCAGGGGCTGGGGGGGACGTCGCTGCCCGGTGAGATGTCGCTGCCCAGGGGTGCCCCCGCAGGGGTGGCCGTGCCGGAGGTGTCGATCTCTACCAGCTGCCCGTCGATGTACTGGTAGCCGGGGATGGATATCGGCATCACTGGGCAGGCTGGAGCCACCCCTGTCCCCTCTCCGCTGGTGCCCCCAGGGTGGCCAGGCCCGGGGCTGCTGCTAGGACAGCCCTGGCTGGCCCCCACCGCGTCCGTGGAGCACTCAAATAATCTGAGGGCCTCTTCAAGAAGCATGTCCTCGGACGCGGCAAGATCACCTGCAGTGTCCCCCAGGGCTTGACTCTGGTGGGCAGCGGATGGGCTGGGGGGGACATCGCTGCCCGGGGGGATGTCGCTGCCCGGGTGGATGTCACTCCCCGGGGGTGCCCCTGCAGGGGTGGCCGTGCCGGAGGTGTTGATCTCTGCCGACTGCCCCTCGATGTGCTGGTAGCTGGGGCTGCATGTCGGCAGCACTGGGCAGGCCGGGGCCACCCCTGTCCCCTGTCCACTGGTGTGAGCAGGGTTGCCAGGTATGGGGCTGCTGCTGGGACCATCCTGGCTGGCCCCCACCACGTCCCGGGAGTAGCCAAAGAGTCTGAGGGCCTCCTGCAGAAGCATCTCCTCAGTGACTTCGAGGTCGCCTGCAGTGTCCCCAAGGTCTTGGTTGTGGGGGGCAGCGGAGGGGCTGGGGGGGACGTTGCTGCCCGGGGGGATGTCACTGCCTGGGGGTGCCCCCGCAGGGGTGGCCGTGCCGGAGGTGTCGATCTTCAGCAACTGGCCCTGGATGTGCTGGTAGGTGGGGATGGAGATCGGCAGCGCCGTAGGGGCTGGGGCCACCACTCTTGCCTGGCGTTGGTAGGGGGCAAGGTACTGTGTCTGGCCCTGGGGGGTCCCCGGGGCTGCCCAGGCCAGGGTGGCCCCGCAGCCCCAGGGCCCCCAGAGGGCAGCCCCTGGCAGAGAAGCAGCGCCTTGGCCGAGCGTGGCGCTGGCCGGTGGAGGCAGGTTGGTGGCTGTCCACTGGATGTGGTAGAGCCGGGGGTCGAAGGGGCAGCCCCACGGAGCCATCTGCAGACCTGTGTGGGTGAGAGGGAGCCGTGCTGGGCCGGGGGGACTCTCTGGGGGCACCCACCAAGCCATGCCCCAGCTCTGCGCCAGGCGCGTGGGGAGCTGCTGTGCCGGTGGGACGCGGTTGCACGTCGGGGAGGGGACTCCCTTCTAGGAGGTGAAATGGGAGAGGTGGCCCCAGATATTTGGGAAGTTCTCCGCAGATTGGCTTGAGTGGGCATGCGTCACCCAGGCGAGGGCAAGGGTGCTCCCGCGGGCTTGCTGAACGCCCGTGCGAAAACTGCCGGGGGGACGGGTGTGACAGGGATGCCAAAGGTGCCAGAACAGACTGGGGTGCCATACCTGCTGGTGGTGCCTGGGGGGCCTGGAGGGGCCCCCATGGCAGGGGTGCCCAGGCTGCAGGGAAGGGCTGCTCCTGCCCGGGCAGATGGTACAGGTTGGCTGGGCCTAAGAGAGTGAGAGAGAGAGGAGCCGTGGCCGGCGGTGAGCTCTGCTCTTGCCCCCACGAGCGTCCCTGGGCTGCGGGGCTTGGGACCGGTCCCTACCTCCAGGGTAGAAGGTTTCGGGGAGCACAAAAGTCTGAAAACGCTGGGACGCCGGGGGGCCCCAGGGCCCACGCGGTGGGAGCTGCCGTGGTGGCCGCGCCATGGTCCCTTCTGGCTGTTGGCTGCTAAGGACTCTTTGGCGTCTCCCAGGAAGGTATGCGGGGGCTCCCTGTGTTCCACCCCCCCCCCCCCCCCCAAGAGCCTCCCCAGCTCCTCCTGGGGAGGGAGAGGGTTAAGGGAGGCTGGGGGGCCCCTGGGGCCTAGAGGCGGCTCTCAGGGGCCGTGGGTGCCAATACTCTTGGCTTTCAACAGTATTTTTCCGGTGGGGGAAAAAGAACCAGTTGATTCGGCCGAGCCGAGAGGGGACCAAGCCGAGGCCACAGCCTCCTTGTGGCAGGTGGCCAACGCATTTGTGACTATTGGCCGTGCTTCTGTTCGCTGCCTTGGCTGGAGTGACGCAGAAATAGGAGAAAGGGCTTTGAGGGCGCGAAGGAAGGTCCCGCGGTGTCACTCGGTGGCGTGCTTTCCCCCAGCCCTGGCTCAAGGAGTGCTGTCAGGGCTTTTAGTCACCGGGTCGTAAAAGCAGCAGCTCTGGATCCCCGTCGGAGGGGGCCGCGCTTGCCCTGGGTGCGTGACACCCAGGAGGAGACAGTACCCGCCGCCGCGTGCTCCCAGAAAAGGCCTGGGTTCTGCACAACGTCCGATGAGGAGAGGCTGGGGCTGTTTGTGCTCCACAGGGATGGGGTTAGTACATCCCGTCCTGGTACTTGGAGGATTTGGCGCTCCCAAGGACACCCTCGGTAGGAACGCAGGCCTCTCGCTCCCGCTGTGGGAACGGTGTGTGGCCTGGGGGAGTGGGGACAACCGCCGTGAACCGGAGGCCCAAGATCTCTCCCGGCCTGTATCCTGTTAATGAAAGAGATTGCTCTCTGTTGGCGAGGCACCTCTGGCTGCCAATTTGTAAGTCGTGGCAGGGACCGATGCCGGGGGCGTGAAGGCAACCGCGCTCGTGAAAACATAAAACTGGATTTCATTTCAGAGCGCAGCTGAGCAACCCCGCTCCTCGACACTCTGCCATCTGCACCGACCGCTGTGGCTGGGACTGGGCAGTGCTGCTCATCCCAAAGGCCGCCAGCTCACACCTGTGTCCCTGCTGCTTTGCCAGGAGCTTCTGCGCTGCGAGCGATGTTTTGGGGGCTGATGTCCTGGACTGCGAGAAGTGCGTCCCCGACCCGCAGCTGGCCAGGAGGATTGTGTCCCAGGTGGAATTCTCCCTCTCTGACGAGAACCTGGCCAAGGATGCTTTCCTCCTGAAACACATCCCGAAGAACAAGATGGGCTTCGTCAGCATCAAACTGCTGCCGTCCTTCAAGAAGGTAGGCAGCGCGTTGCGTTGGCCAGCCGGGGTGGGAAGTGGCCTTCACGTGGAGGATGCCTGGGTGTTGTGAGAGACTGCAAGAGTTACCGTCTCAAACGCTGTGGTGGGGCAAGTTCTGCTTGAAGACAAAGCCTGCACAGCAAGGAACCAAGGGGAAAAGCCCATCAGCTCAGACCTCAGCAACGGGAGGGGGAGGGCGTGCTGGAGGCTGCCCAGCTCCCTGTTCTGATCAGCTGTTCTGATACAAAGATAAACAATGGCCATGTCTGCAGGCAAGGAGAAGTTACTCCCCAAATGACCCCCAAGCCCAAAGGCTCACAAGCTGCTCATTAACCTGAGGAGTTTGGGTGCCCGCCCGAAGGAGGGGCAAGGATGATAAAAGGACACAAACTGAAGCCCCGGGCGTGCGAGAACACCGGGACTGGACCCCTAGGCTGACTGGACACCTTGGCTGACTGAACCAACGCTGGAGCAGGACTGGTGAAATCTTTCTCTTTTCCTTTCTCTCTCTCTGTCTTCTTCTCTCTTTCCTTTTCCACAATCCCTAGACCTCATCCGTTTCAAGATATAAACGGTTGACCAAGTCTGAGACTAAGAGTGGATCCAGCCGCCCCTGGGCCCTTCTCTGAGGAGGAGTCTAGAAAGCCAGGGGGTCTGCTCGGAACCTCGTGACTCAGCGGGAGGGATCTCCTTAGGATACCGAAAAGCCGGTCGAAGAAACTCTCTGAGACTCGTTTTGGAGTTTTAGAAAGCAGGCATTCTTTATTGCAGCGCTGGATGCACGGGGGATAGTTCCACCTCGCGTGCATGCCACAGCTTCAGCGCTAACAGGTTAGTTAGAATAACGAATTGCATATGAATCAGATTAGTATACACGTACGTAAAAATGATTGTAACTGATTATCTTAGTACTGCCTACACCTGATCACGCACAAGGAAGGATCCATTTGAGTCGAAGGGCTGCTTTTGCGACCACCGACCCATTTGAAGTTCTTGCTGGCTGTCCTTGAAGTCTTGATTCTTGTCCTTTGCTCTTGAAGCTTAACGCAGCTTCAATCACATGTGGCCACTTTCAACACTGTTCTCATCGAGCGTACAGGAACATCTAGTCCTAAGAGCAAAGAACTGCAAAACTTCTGAGTAACTACCTCTACTAGTTAATGGCTTGGCTATACTTTTGTCTTCAATCATAGCCTTAGGATAAGAAATCTAACAATTCTTTACCAAATCTCACTGTTGCAGTCACCTAGCAGCCAACCAGTTTCCACGGCTGGTCCAAAACACTAAAACCATCAAAATATTTAGACATGCCGTACAGAATGTATGGGAATATGCTATCACTGCTTCCCTGAATTGATGTCTGTGGTTACAGCGTTTAGAGAAGTAGTCTTATGCCAATTCCTGTGGTGAGAAACCCTGCCCCCTGCTTCCACGCCTCCCCAGTTCCGTTCGCTTCTGTCCTAACTACAATCTTTAACCGGTCGTTTGGTGTCGTTTCACCCGAATTTAGCGCGAGGGAATTTCAACTTAAACACGACTCCCTGGTCTGTCCAGTCTGGGTGGTGAGCGGTGGTGGCTGGGTGTGCTCTGGCTGTCTGCGGTGAGGTGGACGGGGAGGTCCAGGCTCTGCTCAGGCTGTCTGTGTCCCTGCAAAGCAAAGCACTCGCTGGTGGTGCAGAGCTGGGCCCTGCTCTCTGCCTTCCATGGGCTGCGGCAGTCCTCCAACCAGGGAGGGTGAACAGCTGGGGAAGCGGTGAACAGTTGGTTGCCTCAAAGCCAGCCCAGGGCTGGCTTCAGCTCTTCTGGCCACGGTTTCCCCAGGCTGCTTTGGGAGAGGAGAGCTCGTCCTCCGGCGCTGAGGCTCCTTGATGTTTGGGTTTGGGGCTTTTCCTTTTCTGTTCTCTCCTTTTTCCTCCTCCTCTCGAGCAGAAGAAGGGCTCTCGGTGGTCCCCGAGAGCTGCGGGCGGTGGTGTTGCAGCGGCTCCAGGGGCCAGTTTTGGGGCAAGGCCAGTGCTTGGGGCGAGTCGGCGTGCGGGGCGAGACGCTGAGCAGCAGCGGCACCGGGAGCTGCGCCGTGCTGACGCCGACGGGACTGCGCCTGCCCGGGGTCCGGAGCGGCTCCCGCTGCCCCAGCGGCACCCCTGGGACTGCCCGAAGGAAGGGGCTCAGCCCCCCCAACCCCCCGGTGCTGGGGGACCTCACCCTGCAGGTGAGGCTGCTTCTCGAAGGTGCCGTGGGCTGCCTTGCCTCTGGGTTGTGGAGCTGGGATGGGAAATGGGCAATAAGGAGAGGTGAGCTTTCCAGGCACTTGCTGGCTGGTGCTGAGATTTTAGAGATTCATTTTTTCCCCCCTTCCCGGTCTTGCGGCTGCCCAAGGTGCAGCCAGAGAAGGGGAGGAGGGCCCCTGGCTGGCCCGCAGCTCCCTCCCTCGCCATTCTTGGGGTGATTGGGGGTTATTTTGCTGTGTCGGTGAGGCAGAGCTGGGCTGCGGGGCTGAGCGCGGTGGGACCCGAGGAAGGGCGTGATCGTCTCGAGGCTTTGAAGGGCTTTGCAGCGAGCCCTGTCCCCGCCGGTCGGGTTCAAGACGAACGCCTTGCAGCCCTTGTTGTCGTGTGTGTCCGTGTGCCCCCCGGCCCCCAAGGTCTGTCCTTGTCCCAGGGGCTGCGTGCTGCTTTCTGCGTGGGGCCGTGTCCGTGAGTCCTGCAGGGACCTGTCTGTCCTGGCTTCCCCACCAAAGGGCTGCTTCCCCTGGGGAAGGGGACAGGGGAGTTGTTCCCGTTCCCGTCCCGCCCCCCCACCGCCATCGCCTGCCGCGCTGGTGGTGACTCAGGCCTGGGGGTGGCTGGGTTCCCCTCGGGGCTTGGTGGCTCGGATCTGGGGCTCGGCGGGGCTTTTGCACCTCTTGGGGGCTGTTTCCCGGTGCCCCCCGGGCTCCCTCCCCGTCCCACACAGGCACGGAGCGGTTCTGGAGAAAGAGCTTTTAATGGGAAAGACAAAAGAAAAGGTCCCACCACAGCTGCTCTAAACCCACCCTACCCCCCACCCGCCTCCCACCCACCCCCTCAACCCCCCCCAACCAATCCACCCCCCTCCCCTCCCACCCCCCACTCCCCCCGTCTCCATCTCACCCCTGTCTGATCCCCCTCCAACCCCCCACTCCCCCTATCTCCATCTCACCCCCGTCTGATCCCCCCTCACACCCCCATGTCGTCTGCCAGAGCCCTGCGCTTGCTGGGTGGCATTGGCAAGGAGCTCTGTGCCTGCCTCTTCCTCGGCTGCTCTGCCGTGGCAGACGGGGATGGTGGCAGGTCCATCCCCGCATCCTTCCGCGGCTCCTGGGGCTCCATCCCGACGATGTTAAATACGTCGAGGCTCAGCGTGGTGTCGCTGAGCTCGGGGATGCAGGAGTCGAGGGTGAGCAGCTCGTCCGGCAGCGACAAGGGGCTGAAGTCCCAGTCGGGGGTGGCTGCGCCGGTGCCCTCGGTGTCCCCAGGCACGGGGCTGCTGCTGGGACCATCCTGGCTGGGCCCCACCGTGTCCAGGGAGCACCCAAGGAGCCTGAGGGCCTCTTCAAGAAGCTCCTGGTCAGGCACTGCAAGGAGCTCTGCGATGTCCCCCAGGGCTTGTGTGTGAGGGGCAGCGCAGGGGCTGGGGGGGACGTCGCTGCCCGGTGAGATGTCGCTGCCCAGGGGTGCCCCCGCAGGGGTGGCCGTGCCGGAGGTGTCGATCTCTACCAGCTGCCCGTCGATGTACTGGTAGCCGGGGATGGATATCGGCATCACTGGGCAGGCTGGAGCCACCCCTGTCCCCTCTCCGCTGGTGCCCCCAGGGTGGCCAGGCCCGGGGCTGCTGCTAGGACAGCCCTGGCTGGCCCCCACCGCGTCCGTGGAGCACTCAAATAATCTGAGGGCCTCTTCAAGAAGCATGTCCTCGGACGCGGCAAGATCACCTGCAGTGTCCCCCAGGGCTTGACTCTGGTGGGCAGCGGATGGGCTGGGGGGGACATCGCTGCCCGGGGGGATGTCGCTGCCCGGGTGGATGTCACTCCCCGGGGGTGCCCCTGCAGGGGTGGCCGTGCCGGAGGTGTTGATCTCTGCCGACTGCCCCTCGATGTGCTGGTAGCTGGGGCTGCATGTCGGCAGCACTGGGCAGGCCGGGGCCACCCCTGTCCCCTGTCCACTGGTGTGAGCAGGGTTGCCAGGTATGGGGCTGCTGCTGGGACCATCCTGGCTGGCCCCCACCACGTCCCGGGAGTAGCCAAAGAGTCTGAGGGCCTCCTGCAGAAGCATCTCCTCAGTGACTTCGAGGTCGCCTGCAGTGTCCCCAAGGTCTTGGTTGTGGGGGGCAGCGGAGGGGCTGGGGGGGACGTTGCTGCCCGGGGGGATGTCACTGCCTGGGGGTGCCCCCGCAGGGGTGGCCGTGCCGGAGGTGTCGATCTTCAGCAACTGGCCCTGGATGTGCTGGTAGGTGGGGATGGAGATCGGCAGCGCCGTAGGGGCTGGGGCCACCACTCTTGCCTGGCGTTGGTAGGGGGCAAGGTACTGTGTCTGGCCCTGGGGGGTCCCCGGGGCTGCCCAGGCCAGGGTGGCCCCGCAGCCCCAGGGCCCCCAGAGGGCAGCCCCTGGCAGAGAAGCAGCGCCTTGGCCGAGCGTGGCGCTGGCCGGTGGAGGCAGGTTGGTGGCTGTCCACTGGATGTGGTAGAGCCGGGGGTCGAAGGGGCAGCCCCACGGAGCCATCTGCAGACCTGTGTGGGTGAGAGGGAGCCGTGCTGGGCCGGGGGGACTCTCTGGGGGCACCCACCAAGCCATGCCCCAGCTCTGCGCCAGGCGCGTGGGGAGCTGCTGTGCCGGTGGGACGCGGTTGCACGTCGGGGAGGGGACTCCCTTCTAGGAGGTGAAATGGGAGAGGTGGCCCCAGATATTTGGGAAGTTCTCCGCAGATTGGCTTGAGTGGGCACGCGTCACCCAGGCGAGGGCAAGGGTGCTCCCGCGGGCTTGCTGAACGCCCGTGCGAAAACTGCCGGGGGGACGGGTGTGACAGGGATGCCAAAGGTGCCAGAACAGACTGGGGTGCCATACCTGCTGGTGGTGCCTGGGGGGCCTGGAGGGGCCCCCATGGCAGGGGTGCCCAGGCTGCAGGGAAGGGCTGCTCCTGCCCGGGCAGATGGTACAGGTTGGCTGGGCCTAAGAGAGTGAGAGAGAGAGGAGCCGTGGCCGGCGGTGAGCTCTGCTCTTGCCCCCACGAGCGTCCCTGGGCTGCGGGGCTTGGGACCGGTCCCTACCTCCAGGGTAGAAGGTTTCGGGGAGCACAAAAGTCTGAAAACGCTGGGACGCCGGGGGGCCCCAGGGCCCACGCGGTGGGAGCTGCCGTGGTGGCCGCGCCATGGTCCCTTCTGGCTGTTGGCTGCTAAGGACTCTTTGGCGTCTCCCAGGAAGGAATGCGGGGGCTCCCTGGGTTCCCCCCCCCCCCCCCCCCCCAAGAGCCTCCCCAGCTCCTCCTGGGGAGGGAGAGGGTTAAGGGAGGCTGGGGGGCCCCTGGGGCCTAGAGGCGGCTCTCAGGGGCCGTGGGTGCCAATACTCTTGGCTTTCAACAGTATTTTTCCGGTGGGGGAAAAAGAACCAGTTGATTCGGCCGAGCCGAGAGGGGACCAAGCCGAGGCCACAGCCTCCTTGTGGCAGGTGGCCAACGCATTTGTGACTATTGGCCGTGCTTCTGTTCGCTGCCTTGGCTGGAGTGACGCAGAAATAGGAGAAAGGGCTTTGAGGGCGCGAAGGAAGGTCCCGCGGTGTCACTCGGTGGCGTGCTTTCCCCCAGCCCTGGCTCAAGGAGTGCTGTCAGGGCTTTTAGTCACCGGGTCGTAAAAGCAGCAGCTCTGGATCCCCGTCGGAGGGGGCCGCGCTTGCCCTGGGTGCGTGACACCCAGGAGGAGACAGTACCCGCCGCCGCGTGCTCCCAGAAAAGGCCTGGGTTCTGCACAACGTCCGATGAGGAGAGGCTGGGGCTGTTTGTGCTCCACAGGGATGGGGTTAGTACATCCCGTCCTGGTACTTGGAGGATTTGGCGCTCCCAAGGACACCCTCGGTAGGAACGCAGGCCTCTCGCTCCCGCTGTGGGAACGGTGTGTGGCCTGGGGGAGTGGGGACAACCGCCGTGAACCGGAGGCCCAAGATCTCTCCCGGCCTGTATCCTGTTAATGAAAGAGATTGCTCTCTGTTGGCGAGGCACCTCTGGCTGCCAATTTGTAAGTCGTGGCAGGGACCGATGCCGGGGGCGTGAAGGCAACCGCGCTCGTGAAAACATAAAACTGGATTTCATTTCAGAGCGCAGCTGAGCAACCCCGCTCCTCGACACTCTGCCATCTGCACCGACCGCTGTGGCTGGGACTGGGCAGTGCTGCTCATCCCAAAGGCCGCCAGCTCACACCTGTGTCCCTGCTGCTTTGCCAGGAGCTTCTGCGCTGCGAGCGATGTTTTGGGGGCTGATGTCCTGGACTGCGAGAAGTGCGTCCCCGACCCGCAGCTGGCCAGGAGGATTGTGTCCCAGGTGGAATTCTCCCTCTCTGACGAGAACCTGGCCAAGGATGCTTTCCTCCTGAAACACATCCCGAAGAACAAGATGGGCTTCGTCAGCATCAAACTGCTGCCGTCCTTCAAGAAGGTAGGCAGCGCGTTGCGTTGGCCAGCCGGGGTGGGAAGTGGCCTTCACGTGGAGGATGCCTGGGTGTTGTGAGAGACTGCAAGAGTTACCGTCTCAAACGCTGTGGTGGGGCAAGTTCTGCTTGAAGACAAAGCCTGCACAGCAAGGAACCGAGGGGAAAAGCCCATCAGCTCAGACCTCAGCAACGGGAGGGGGAGGGCGTGCTGGAGGCTGCCCAGCTCCCTGTTCTGATCAGCTGTTCTGATACAAAGATAAACAATGGCCATGTCTGCAGGCAAGGAGAAGTTACTCCCCAAATGACCCCCAAGCCCAAAGGCTCACAAGCTGCTCATTAACCTGAGGAGTTTGGGTGCCCGCCCGAAGGAGGGGCAAGGATGATAAAAGGACACAAACTGAAGCCCCGGGCGTGCGAGAACACCGGGACTGGACCCCTAGGCTGACTGGACACCTTGGCTGACTGAACCAACGCTGGAGCAGGACTGGTGAAATCTTTCTCTTTTCCTTTCTCTCTCTCTGTCTTCTTCTCTCTTTCCTTTTCCACAATCCCTAGACCTCATCCGTTTCAAGATATAAACGGTTGACCAAGTCTGAGACTAAGAGTGGATCCAGCCGCCCCTGGGCCCTTCTCTGAGGAGGAGTCTAGAAAGCCAGGGGGTCTGCTCGGAACCTCGTGACTCAGCGGGAGGGATCTCCTTAGGATACCGAAAAGCCGGTCGAAGAAACTCTCTGAGACTCGTTTTGGAGTTTTAGAAAGCAGGCATTCTTTATTGCAGCGCTGGATGCACGGGGGATAGTTCCACCTCGCGTGCATGCCACAGCTTCAGCGCTAACAGGTTAGTTAGAATAACGAATTGCATATGAATCAGATTAGTATACACGTACGTAAAAATGATTGTAACTGATTATCTTAGTACTGCCTACACCTGATCACGCACAAGGAAGGATCCATTTGAGTCGAAGGGCTGCTTTTGCGACCACCGACCCATTTGAAGTTCTTGCTGGCTGTCCTTGAAGTCTTGATTCTTGTCCTTTGCTCTTGAAGCTTAACGCAGCTTCAATCACATGTGGCCACTTTCAACACTGTTCTCATCGAGCGTGCAGGAACATCTAGTCCTAAGAGCAAAGAACTGCAAAACTTCTGAGTAACTACCTCTACTAGTTAATGGCTTGGCTATACTTTTGTCTTCAATCATAGCCTTAGGATAAGAAATCTAACAATTCTTTACCAAATCTCACTGTTGCAGTCACCTAGCAGCCAACCAGTTTCCACGGCTGGTCCAAAACACTAAAACCATCAAAATATTTAGACATGCCGTACAGAATGTATGGGAATATGCTATCACTGCTTCCCTGAATTGATGTCTGTGGTTACAGCGTTTAGAGAAGTAGTCTTATGCCAATTCCTGTGGTGAGAAACCCTGCCCCCTGCTTCCACGCCTCCCCAGTTCCGTTCGCTTCTGTCCTAACTACAATCTTTAACCGGTCGTTTGGTGTCGTTTCACCCGAATTTAGCGCGAGGGAATTTCAACTTAAACACGACTCCCTGGTCTGTCCAGTCTGGGTGGTGAGCGGTGGTGGCTGGGTGTGCTCTGGCTGTCTGCGGTGAGGTGGACGGGGAGGTCCAGGCTCTGCTCAGGCTGTCTGTGTCCCTGCAAAGCAAAGCACTCGCTGGTGGTGCAGAGCTGGGCCCTGCTCTCTGCCTTCCATGGGCTGCGGCAGTCCTCCAACCAGGGAGGGTGAACAGCTGGGGAAGCGGTGAACAGTTGGTTGCCTCAAAGCCAGCCCAGGGCTGGCTTCAGCTCTTCTGGCCACGGTTTCCCCAGGCTGCTTTGGGAGAGGAGAGCTCGTCCTCCGGCGCTGAGGCTCCTTGATGTTTGGGTTTGGGGCTTTTCCTTTTCTGTTCTCTCCTTTTTCCTCCTCCTCTCGAGCAGAAGAAGGGCTCTCGGTGGTCCCCGAGAGCTGCGGGCGGTGGTGTTGCAGCGGCTCCAGGGGCCAGTTTTGGGGCAAGGCCAGTGCTTGGGGCGAGTCGGCGTGCGGGGCGAGACGCTGAGCAGCAGCGGCACCGGGAGCGGCGCCGTGCTGACGCCGACGGGACTGCGCCTGCCCGGGGTCCGGAGCGGCTCCCGCTGCCCCAGCGGCACCCCTGGGACTGCCCGAAGGAAGGGGCTCAGCTCCCCCAACCACCCGGTGCTGGGGGACCTCACCCTGCAGGTGAGGCTGCTTCTCGAAGGTGCCGTGGGCTGCCTTGCCTCTGGGTTGTGGAGCTGGGATGGGAAATGGGCAATAAGGAGAGGTGAGCTTTCCAGGCACTTGCTGGCTGGTGCTGAGATTTTAGAGATTCATTTTTTCCCCCCTTCCCGGTCTTGCGGCTGCCCAAGGTGCAGCCAGAGAAGGGGAGGAGGGCCCCTGGCTGGCCCGCAGCTCCCTCCCTCGCCATTCTTGGGGTGATTGGGGGTTATTTTGCTGTGTCGGTGAGGCAGAGCTGGGCTGCGGGGCTGAGCGCGGTGGGACCCGAGGAAGGGCGTGATCGTCTTGAGGCTTTGAAGGGCTTTGCAGCGAGCCCTGTCCCCGCCGGTCGGGTTCAAGACGAACGCCTTGCAGCCCTTGTTGTCGTGCGTGTCCGTGTGCCCCCCGGCCCCCAAGGTCTGTCCTTGTCCCAGGGGCTGCGTGCTGCTTTCTGCGTGGGGCCGTGTCTGTGAGTCCTGCAGGGACCTGTCTGTCCTGGCTTCCCCACCAAAGGGCTGCTTCCCCTGGGGAAGGGGACAGGGGAGTTGTTCCCGTTCCCGTCCCGCCCCCCCACCGCCATCGCCTGCCGCGCTGGTGGTGACTCAGGCCTGGGGGTGGCTGGGTTCCCCTCGGGGCTTGGTGGCTCGGATCTGGGGCTCGGCGGGGCTTTTGCACCTCTTGGGGGCTGTTTCCCGGTGCCCCCCGGGCTCCCTCCCCGTCCCACACAGGCACGGAGCGGTTCTGGAGAAAGAGCTTTTAATGGGAAAGACAAAAGAAAAGGTCCCACCACAGCTGCTCTAAACCCACCCTACCCCCCACCCGCCTCCCACCCACCCCCTCAACCCCCCCCAACCAATCCACCCCCCTCCCCTCCCACCCCCCACTCCCCCCGTCTCCATCTCACCCCTGTCTGATCCCCCTCCAACCCCCCACTCCCCCTATCTCCATCTCACCCCCTTCTGATCCCCCCTCACACCCCCATGTCGTCTGCCAGAGCCCTGCGCTTGCTGGGTGGCATTGGCAAGGAGCTCTGTGCCTGCCTCTTCCTCGGCTGCTCTGCCGTGGCAGACGGGGATGGTGGCAGGTCCATCCCCGCATCCTTCCGCGGCTCCTGGGGCTCCATCCCGACGATGTTAAATACGTCGAGGCTCAGCGTGGTGTCGCTGAGCTCGGGGATGCAGGAGTCGAGGGTGAGCAGCTCGTCCGGCAGCGACAAGGGGCTGAAGTCCCAGTCGGGGGTGGCTGCGCCGGTGCCCTCGGTGTCCCCAGGCACGGGGCTGCTGCTGGGACCATCCTGGCTGGGCCCCACCGTGTCCAGGGAGCACCCAAGGAGCCTGAGGGCCTCTTCAAGAAGCTCCTGGTCAGGCACTGCAAGGAGCTCTGCGATGTCCCCCAGGGCTTGTGTGTGAGGGGCAGCGCAGGGGCTGGGGGGGACGTCGCTGCCCGGTGAGATGTCGCTGCCCAGGGGTGCCCCCGCAGGGGTGGCCGTGCCGGAGGTGTCGATCTCTACCAGCTGCCCGTCGATGTACTGGTAGCCGGGGATGGATATCGGCATCACTGGGCAGGCTGGAGCCACCCCTGTCCCCTCTCCGCTGGTGCCCCCAGGGTGGCCAGGCCCGGGGCTGCTGCTAGGACAGCCCTGGCTGGCCCCCACCGCGTCCGTGGAGCACTCAAATAATCTGAGGGCCTCTTCAAGAAGCATGTCCTCGGACGCGGCAAGATCACCTGCAGTGTCCCCCAGGGCTTGACTCTGGTGGGCAGCGGATGGGCTGGGGGGGACATCGCTGCCCGGGGGGATGTCGCTGCCCGGGTGGATGTCACTCCCCGGGGGTGCCCCTGCAGGGGTGGCCGTGCCGGAGGTGTTGATCTCTGCCGACTGCCCCTCGATGTGCTGGTAGCTGGGGCTGCATGTCGGCAGTACTGGGCAGGCCGGGGCCACCCCTGTCCCCTGTCCACTGGTGTGAGCAGGGTTGCCAGGTATGGGGCTGCTGCTGGGACCATCCTGGCTGGCCCCCACCACGTCCCGGGAGTAGCCAAAGAGTCTGAGGGCCTCCTGCAGAAGCATCTCCTCAGTGACTTCGAGGTCGCCTGCAGTGTCCCCAAGGTCTTGGTTGTGGGGGGCAGCGGAGGGGCTGGGGGGGACGTTGCTGCCCGGGGGGATGTCACTGCCTGGGGGTGCCCCCGCAGGGGTGGCCGTGCCGGAGGTGTCGATCTTCAGCAACTGGCCCTGGATGTGCTGGTAGGTGGGGATGGAGATCGGCAGCGCCGTAGGGGCTGGGGCCACCACTCTTGCCTGGCGTTGGTAGGGGGCAAGGTACTGTGTCTGGCCCTGGGGTCCCCCCGGGGCTGCCCAGGCCAGGGTGGCCCCGCAGCCCCAGGGCCCCCAGAGGGCAGCCCCTGGCAGAGAAGCAGCGCCTTGGCCGAGCGTGGCGCTGGCCGGTGGAGGCAGGTTGGTGGCTGTCCACTGGATGTGGTAGAGCCGGGGGTCGAAGGGGCAGCCCCACGGAGCCATCTGCAGACCTGTGTGGGTGAGAGGGAGCCGTGCTGGGCCGGGGGGACTCTCTGGGGGCACCCACCAAGCCATGCCCCAGCTCTGCGCCAGGCGCGTGGGGAGCTGCTGTGCCGGTGGGACGCGGTTGCACGTCGGGGAGGGGACTCCCTTCTAGGAGGTGAAATGGGAGAGGTGGCCCCAGATATTTGGGAAGTTCTCCGCAGATTGGCTTGAGTGGGCACGCGTCACCCAGGCGAGGGCAAGGGTGCTCCCGCGGGCTTGCTGAACGCCCGTGCGAAAACTGCCGGGGGGACGGGTGTGACAGGGATGCCAAAGGTGCCAGAACAGACTGGGGTGCCATACCTGCTGGTGGTGCCTGGGGGGCCTGGAGGGGCCCCCATGGCAGGGGTGCCCAGGCTGCAGGGAAGGGCTGCTCCTGCCCGGGCAGATGGTACAGGTTGGCTGGGCCTAAGAGAGTGAGAGAGAGAGGAGCCGTGGCCGGCGGTGAGCTCTGCTCTTGCCCCCACGAGCGTCCCTGGGCTGCGGGGCTTGGGACCGGTCCCTACCTCCAGGGTAGAAGGTTTCGGGGAGCACAAAAGTCTGAAAACGCTGGGACGCCGGGGGGCCCCAGGGCCCACGCGGTGGGAGCTGCCGTGGTGGCCGCGCCATGGTCCCTTCTGGCTGTTGGCTGCTAAGGACTCTTTGGCGTCTCCCAGGAAGGAATGCGGGGGCTCCCTGTGTTCCACCCCCCCCCCCCCCCCCAAGAGCCTCCCCAGCTCCTCCTGGGGAGGGAGAGGGTTAAGGGAGGCTGGGGGGCCCCTGGGGCCTAGAGGCGGCTCTCAGGGGCCGTGGGTGCCAATACTCTTGGCTTTCAACAGTATTTTTCCGGTGGGGGAAAAAGAACCAGTTGATTCGGCCGAGCCGAGAGGGGACCAAGCCGAGGCCACAGCCTCCTTGTGGCAGGTGGCCAACGCATTTGTGACTATTGGCCGTGCTTCTGTTCGCTGCCTTGGCTGGAGTGACGCAGAAATAGGAGAAAGGGCTTTGAGGGCGCGAAGGAAGGTCCCGCGGTGTCACTCGGTGGCGTGCTTTCCCCCAGCCCTGGCTCAAGGAGTGCTGTCAGGGCTTTTAGTCACCGGGTCGTAAAAGCAGCAGCTCTGGATCCCCGTCGGAGGGGGCCGCGCTTGCCCTGGGTGCGTGACACCCAGGAGGAGACAGTACCCGCCGCCGCGTGCTCCCAGAAAAGGCCTGGGTTCTGCACAACGTCCGATGAGGAGAGGCTGGGGCTGTTTGTGCTCCACAGGGATGGGGTTAGTACATCCCGTCCTGGTACTTGGAGGATTTGGCGCTCCCAAGGACACCCTCGGTAGGAACGCAGGCCTCTCGCTCCCGCTGTGGGAACGGTGTGTGGCCTGGGGGAGTGGGGACAACCGCCGTGAACCGGAGGCCCAAGATCTCTCCCGGCCTGTATCCTGTTAATGAAAGAGATTGCTCTCTGTTGGCGAGGCACCTCTGGCTGCCAATTTGTAAGTCGTGGCAGGGACCGATGCCGGGGGCGTGAAGGCAACCGCGCTCGTGAAAACATAAAACTGGATTTCATTTCAGAGCGCAGCTGAGCAACCCCGCTCCTCGACACTCTGCCATCTGCACCGACCGCTGTGGCTGGGACTGGGCAGTGCTGCTCATCCCAAAGGCCGCCAGCTCACACCTGTGTCCCTGCTGCTTTGCCAGGAGCTTCTGCGCTGCGAGCGATGTTTTGGGGGCTGATGTCCTGGACTGCGAGAAGTGCGTCCCCGACCCGCAGCTGGCCAGGAGGATTGTGTCCCAGGTGGAATTCTCCCTCTCTGACGAGAACCTGGCCAAGGATGCTTTCCTCCTGAAACACATCCCGAAGAACAAGATGGGCTTCGTCAGCATCAAACTGCTGCCGTCCTTCAAGAAGGTAGGCAGCGCGTTGCGTTGGCCAGCCGGGGTGGGAAGTGGCCTTCACGTGGAGGATGCCTGGGTGTTGTGAGAGACTGCAAGAGTTACCGTCTCAAACGCTGTGGTGGGGCAAGTTCTGCTTGAAGACAAAGCCTGCACAGCAAGGAACCAAGGGGAAAAGCCCATCAGCTCAGACCTCAGCAACGGGAGGGGGAGGGCGTGCTGGAGGCTGCCCAGCTCCCTGTTCTGATCAGCTGTTCTGATACAAAGATAAACAATGGCCATGTCTGCAGGCAAGGAGAAGTTACTCCCCAAATGACCCCCAAGCCCAAAGGCTCACAAGCTGCTCATTAACCTGAGGAGTTTGGGTGCCCGCCCGAAGGAGGGGCAAGGATGATAAAAGGACACAAACTGAAGCCCCGGGCGTGCGAGAACACCGGGACTGGACCCCTAGGCTGACTGGACACCTTGGCTGACTGAACCAACGCTGGAGCAGGACTGGTGAAATCTTTCTCTTTTCCTTTCTCTCTCTCTGTCTTCTTCTCTCTTTCCTTTTCCACAATCCCTAGACCTCATCCGTTTCAAGATATAAACGGTTGACCAAGTCTGAGACTAAGAGTGGATCCAGCCGCCCCTGGGCCCTTCTCTGAGGAGGAGTCTAGAAAGCCAGGGGGTCTGCTCGGAACCTCGTGACTCAGCGGGAGGGATCTCCTTAGGACACCGAAAAGCCGGTCGAAGAAACTCTCTGAGACTCGTTTTGGAGTTTTAGAAAGCAGGCATTCTTTATTGCAGCGCTGGATGCACGGGGGATAGTTCCACCTCGCGTGCATGCCACAGCTTCAGCGCTAACAGGTTAGTTAGAATAACGAATTGCATATGAATCAGATTAGTATACACGTACGTAAAAATGATTGTAACTGATTATCTTGGTACTGCCTACACCTGATCACGCACAAGGAAGGATCCATTTGAGTCGAAGGGCTGCTTTTGCGACCACCGACCCATTTGAAGTTCTTGCTGGCTGTCCTTGAAGTCTTGATTCTTGTCCTTTGCTCTTGAAGCTTAACGCAGCTTCAATCACATGTGGCCACTTTCAACACGGTTCTCATCGAGCGTACAGGAACATCTAGTCCTAAGAGCAAAGAACTGCAAAACTTCTGAGTAACTACCTCTACTAGTTAATGGCTTGGCTATACTTTTGTCTTCAATCATAGCCTTAGGATAAGAAATCTAACAATTCTTTACCAAATCTCACTGTTGCAGTCACCTAGCAGCCAACCAGTTTCCACGGCTGGTCCAAAACACTAAAACCATCAAAATATTTAGACATGCCGTACAGAATGTATGGGAATATGCTATCACTGCTTCCCTGAATTGATGTCTGTGGTTACAGCGTTTAGAGAAGTAGTCTTATGCCAATTCCTGTGGTGAGAAACCCTGCCCCCTGCTTCCACGCCTCCCCAGTTCCGTTCGCTTCTGTCCTAACTACAATCTTTAACCGGTCGTTTGGTGTCGTTTCACCCGAATTTAGCGCGAGGGAATTTCAACTTAAACACGACTCCCTGGTCTGTCCAGTCTGGGTGGTGAGCGGTGGTGGCTGGGTGTGCTCTGGCTGTCTGCGGTGAGGTGGACGGGGAGGTCCAGGCTCTGCTCAGGCTGTCTGTGTCCCTGCAAAGCAAAGCACTCGCTGGTGGTGCAGAGCTGGGCCCTGCTCTCTGCCTTCCATGGGCTGCGGCAGTCCTCCAACCAGGGAGGGTGAACAGCTGGGGAAGCGGTGAACAGTTGGTTGCCTCAAAGCCAGCCCAGGGCTGGCTTCAGCTCTTCTGGCCACGGTTTCCCCAGGCTGCTTTGGGAGAGGAGAGCTCGTCCTCCGGCGCTGAGGCTCCTTGATGTTTGGGTTTGGGGCTTTTCCTTTTCTGTTCTCTCCTTTTTCCTCCTCCTCTCGAGCAGAAGAAGGGCTCTCGGTGGTCCCCGAGAGCTGCGGGCGGTGGTGTTGCAGCGGCTCCAGGGGCCAGGTTTGGGGCAAGGCCAGTGCTTGGGGCGAGTCGGCGTGCGGGGCGAGACGCTGAGCAGCAGCGGCACCGGGAGCGGCGCCGTGCTGACGCCGACGGGACTGCGCCTGCCCGGGGTCCGGAGCGGCTCCCGCTGCCCCAGCGGCACCCCTGGGACTGCCCGAAGGAAGGGGCTCAGCTCCCCCAACCCCCCGGTGCTGGGGGACCTCACCCTGCAGGTGAGGCTGCTTCTCGAAGGTGCCGTGGGCTGCCTTGCCTCTGGGTTGTGGAGCTGGGATGGGAAATGGGCAATAAGGAGAGGTGAGCTTTCCAGGCACTTGCTGGCTGGTGCTGAGATTTGAGAGATTCATTTTTTCCCCCCTTCCCGGTCTTGCGGCTGCCCAAGGTGCAGCCAGAGAAGGGGAGGAGGGCCCCTGGCTGGCCCGCAGCTCCCTCCCTCGCCATTCTTGGGGTGATTGGGGGTTATTTTGCTGTGTCGGTGAGGCAGAGCTGGGCTGCGGGGCTGAGCGCGGTGGGACCCGAGGAAGGGCGTGATCGTCTTGAGGCTTTGAAGGGCTTTGCAGCGAGCCCTGTCCCCGCCGGTCGGGTTCAAGACGAACGCCTTGCAGCCCTTGTTGTCGTGCGTGTCCGTGTGCCCCCCGGCCCCCAAGGTCTGTCCTTGTCCCAGGGGCTGCGTGCTGCTTTCTGCGTGGGGCCGTGTCCGTGAGTCCTGCAGGGACCTGTCTGTCCTGGCTTCCCCACCAAAGGGCTGCTTCCCCTGGGGAAGGGGACAGGGGAGTTGTTCCCGTTCCCGTCCCGCCCCCCCACCGCCATCGCCTGCCGCGCTGGTGGTGACTCAGGCCTGGGGGTGGCTGGGTTCCCCTCGGGGCTTGGTGGCTCGGATCTGGGGCTCGGCGGGGCTTTTGCACCTCTTGGGGGCTGTTTCCCGGTGCCCCCCGGGCTCCCTCCCCGTCCCACACAGGCACGGAGCGGTTCTGGAGAAAGAGCTTTTAATGGGAAAGACAAAAGAAAAGGTCCCACCACAGCTGCTCTAAACCCACCCTACCCCCCACCCGCCTCCCACCCACCCCCTCAACCCCCCCCCACCAATCCACCCCCCTCCCCTCCCACCCCCCACTCCCCCCGTCTCCATCTCACCCCTGTCTGATCCCCCTCCAACCCCCCACTCCCCCTATCTCCATCTCACCCCCGTCTGATCCCCCCTCACACCCCCATGTCGTCTGCCAGAGCCCTGCGCTTGCTGGGTGGCATTGGCAAGGAGCTCTGCGCCTGCCTCTTCCTCGGCTGCTCTGCCGTGGCAGACGGGGATGGTGGCAGGTCCATCCCCGCATCCTTCCGCGGCTCCTGGGGCTCCATCCCGACGATGTTAAATACGTCGAGGCTCAGCGTGGTGTCGCTGAGCTCGGGGATGCAGGAGTCGAGGGTGAGCAGCTCGTCCGGCAGCGACAAGGGGCTGAAGTCCCAGTCGGGGGTGGCTGCGCCGGTGCCCTCGGTGTCCCCAGGCACGGGGCTGCTGCTGGGACCATCCTGGCTGGGCCCCACCGTGTCCAGGGAGCACCCAAGGAGCCTGAGGGCCTCTTCAAGAAGCTCCTGGTCAGGCACTGCAAGGAGCTCTGCGATGTCCCCCAGGGCTTGTGTGTGAGGGGCAGCGCAGGGGCTGGGGGGGACGTCGCTGCCCGGTGAGATGTCGCTGCCCAGGGGTGCCCCCGCAGGGGTGGCCGTGCCGGAGGTGTCGATCTCTACCAGCTGCCCGTCGATGTACTGGTAGCCGGGGATGGATATCGGCATCACTGGGCAGGCTGGAGCCACCCCTGTCCCCTCTCCGCTGGTGCCCCCAGGGTGGCCAGGCCCGGGGCTGCTGCTAGGACAGCCCTGGCTGGCCCCCACCGCGTCCGTGGAGCACTCAAATAATCTGAGGGCCTCTTCAAGAAGCATGTCCTCGGACGCGGCAAGATCACCTGCAGTGTCCCCCAGGGCTTGACTCTGGTGGGCAGCGGATGGGCTGGGGGGGACATCGCTGCCCGGGGGGATGTCGCTGCCCGGGTGGATGTCACTCCCCGGGGGTGCCCCTGCAGGGGTGGCCGTGCCGGAGGTGTTGATCTCTGCCGACTGCCCCTCGATGTGCTGGTAGCTGGGGCTGCATGTCGGCAGTACTGGGCAGGCCGGGGCCACCCCTGTCCCCTGTCCACTGGTGTGAGCAGGGTTGCCAGGTATGGGGCTGCTGCTGGGACCATCCTGGCTGGCCCCCACCACGTCCCGGGAGTAGCCAAAGAGTCTGAGGGCCTCCTGCAGAAGCATCTCCTCAGTGACTTCGAGGTCGCCTGCAGTGTCCCCAAGGTCTTGGTTGTGGGGGGCAGCGGAGGGGCGGGGGGGGACGTTGCTGCCCGGGGGGATGTCACTGCCTGGGGGTGCCCCCGCAGGGGTGGCCGTGCCGGAGGTGTCGATCTTCAGCAACTGGCCCTGGATGTGCTGGTAGGTGGGGATGGAGATCGGCAGCGCCGTAGGGGCTGGGGCCACCACTCTTGCCTGGCGTTGGTAGGGGGCAAGGTACTGTGTCTGGCCCTGGGGTCCCCCCGGGGCTGCCCAGGCCAGGGTGGCCCCGCAGCCCCAGGGCCCCCAGAGGGCAGCCCCTGGCAGAGAAGCAGCGCCTTGGCCGAGCGTGGCGCTGGCCGGTGGAGGCAGGTTGGTGGCTGTCCACTGGATGTGGTAGAGCCGGGGGTCGAAGGGGCAGCCCCACGGAGCCATCTGCAGACCTGTGTGGGTGAGAGGGAGCCGTGCTGGGCCGGGGGGACTCTCTGGGGGCACCCACCAAGCCATGCCCCAGCTCTGCGCCAGGCGCGTGGGGAGCTGCTGTGCCGGTGGGACGCGGTTGCACGTCGGGGAGGGGACTCCCTTCTAGGAGGTGAAATGGGAGAGGTGGCCCCAGATATTTGGGAAGTTCTCCGCAGATTGGCTTGAGTGGGCACGCGTCACCCAGGCGAGGGCAAGGGTGCTCCCGCGGGCTTGCTGAACGCCCGTGCGAAAACTGCCGGGGGGACGGGTGTGACAGGGATGCCAAAGGTGCCAGAACAGACTGGGGTGCCATACCTGCTGGTGGTGCCTGGGGGGCCTGGAGGGGCCCCCATGGCAGGGGTGCCCAGGCTGCAGGGAAGGGCTGCTCCTGCCCGGGCAGATGGTACAGGTTGGCTGGGCCTAAGAGAGTGAGAGAGAGAGGAGCCGTGGCCGGCGGTGAGCTCTGCTCTTGCCCCCACGAGCGTCCCTGGGCTGCGGGGCTTGGGACCGGTCCCTACCTCCAGGGTAGAAGGTTTCGGGGAGCACAAAAGTCTGAAAACGCTGGGACGCCGGGGGGCCCCAGGGCCCACGCGGTGGGAGCTGCCGTGGTGGCCGCGCCATGGTCCCTTCTGGCTGTTGGCTGCTAAGGACTCTTTGGCGTCTCCCAGGAAGGAATGCGGGGGCTCCCTGTGTTCCACCCCCCCCCCCCCCCCCAAGAGCCTCCCCAGCTCCTCCTGGGGAGGGAGAGGGTTAAGGGAGGCTGGGGGGCCCCTGGGGCCTAGAGGCGGCTCTCAGGGGCCGTGGGTGCCAATACTCTTGGCTTTCAACAGTATTTTTCCGGTGGGGGAAAAAGAACCAGTTGATTCGGCCGAGCCGAGAGGGGACCAAGCCGAGGCCACAGCCTCCTTGTGGCAGGTGGCCAACGCATTTGTGACTATTGGCCGTGCTTCTGTTCGCTGCCTTGGCTGGAGTGACGCAGAAATAGGAGAAAGGGCTTTGAGGGCGCGAAGGAAGGTCCCGCGGTGTCACTCGGTGGCGTGCTTTCCCCCAGCCCTGGCTCAAGGAGTGCTGTCAGGGCTTTTAGTCACCGGGTCGTAAAAGCAGCAGCTCTGGATCCCCGTCGGAGGGGGCCGCGCTTGCCCTGGGTGCGTGACACCCAGGAGGAGACAGTACCCGCCGCCGCGTGCTCCCAGAAAAGGCCTGGGTTCTGCACAACGTCCGATGAGGAGAGGCTGGGGCTGTTTGTGCTCCACAGGGATGGGGTTAGTACATCCCGTCCTGGTACTTGGAGGATTTGGCGCTCCCAAGGACACCCTCGGTAGGAACGCAGGCCTCTCGCTCCCGCTGTGGGAACGGTGTGTGGCCTGGGGGAGTGGGGACAACCGCCGTGAACCGGAGGCCCAAGATCTCTCCCGGCCTGTATCCTGTTAATGAAAGAGATTGCTCTCTGTTGGCGAGGCACCTCTGGCTGCCAATTTGTAAGTCGTGGCAGGGACCGATGCCGGGGGCGTGAAGGCAACCGCGCTCGTGAAAACATAAAACTGGATTTCATTTCAGAGCGCAGCTGAGCAACCCCGCTCCTCGACACTCTGCCATCTGCACCGACCGCTGTGGCTGGGACTGGGCAGTGCTGCTCATCCCAAAGGCCGCCAGCTCACACCTGTGTCCCTGCTGCTTTGCCAGGAGCTTCTGCGCTGCGAGCGATGTTTTGGGGGCTGATGTCCTGGACTGCGAGAAGTGCGTCCCCGACCCGCAGCTGGCCAGGAGGATTGTGTCCCAGGTGGAATTCTCCCTCTCTGACGAGAACCTGGCCAAGGATGCTTTCCTCCTGAAACACATCCCGAAGAACAAGATGGGCTTCGTCAGCATCAAACTGCTGCCGTCCTTCAAGAAGGTAGGCAGCGCGTTGCGTTGGCCAGCCGGGGTGGGAAGTGGCCTTCACGTGGAGGATGCCTGGGTGTTGTGAGAGACTGCAAGAGTTACCGTCTCAAACGCTGTGGTGGGGCAAGTTCTGCTTGAAGACAAAGCCTGCACAGCAAGGAACCAAGGGGAAAAGCCCATCAGCTCAGACCTCAGCAACGGGAGGGGGAGGGCGTGCTGGAGGCTGCCCAGCTCCCTGTTCTGATCAGCTGTTCTGATACAAAGATAAACAATGGCCATGTCTGCAGGCAAGGAGAAGTTACTCCCCAAATGACCCCCAAGCCCAAAGGCTCACAAGCTGCTCATTAACCTGAGGAGTTTGGGTGCCCGCCCGAAGGAGGGGCAAGGATGATAAAAGGACACAAACTGAAGCCCCGGGCGTGCGAGAACACCGGGACTGGACCCCTAGGCTGACTGGACACCTTGGCTGACTGAACCAACGCTGGAGCAGGACTGGTGAAATCTTTCTCTTTTCCTTTCTCTCTCTCTGTCTTCTTCTCTCTTTCCTTTTCCACAATCCCTAGACCTCATCCGTTTCAAGATATAAACGGTTGACCAAGTCTGAGACTAAGAGTGGATCCAGCCGCCCCTGGGCCCTTCTCTGAGGAGGAGTCTAGAAAGCCAGGGGGTCTGCTCGGAACCTCGTGACTCAGCGGGAGGGATCTCCTTAGGACACCGAAAAGCCGGTCGAAGAAACTCTCTGAGACTCGTTTTGGAGTTTTAGAAAGCAGGCATTCTTTATTGCAGCGCTGGATGCACGGGGGATAGTTCCACCTCGCGTGCATGCCACAGCTTCAGCGCTAACAGGTTAGTTAGAATAACGAATTGCATATGAATCAGATTAGTATACACGTACGTAAAAATGATTGTAACTGATTATCTTAGTACTGCCTACACCTGATCACGCACAAGGAAGGATCCATTTGAGTCGAAGGGCTGCTTTTGCGACCACCGACCCATTTGAAGTTCTTGCTGGCTGTCCTTGAAGTCTTGATTCTTGTCCTTTGCTCTTGAAGCTTAACGCAGCTTCAATCACATGTGGCCACTTTCAACACTGTTCTCATCGAGCGTACAGGAACATCTAGTCCTAAGAGCAAAGAACTGCAAAACTTCTGAGTAACTACCTCTACTAGTTAATGGCTTGGCTATACTTTTGTCTTCAATCATAGCCTTAGGATAAGAAATCTAACAATTCTTTACCAAATCTCACTGTTGCAGTCACCTAGCAGCCAACCAGTTTCCACGGCTGGTCCAAAACACTAAAACCATCAAAATATTTAGACATGCCGTACAGAATGTATGGGAATATGCTATCACTGCTTCCCTGAATTGATGTCTGTGGTTACAGCGTTTAGAGAAGTAGTCTTATGCCAATTCCTGTGGTGAGAAACCCTGCCCCCTGCTTCCACGCCTCCCCAGTTCCGTTCGCTTCTGTCCTAACTACAATCTTTAACCGGTCGTTTGGTGTCGTTTCACCCGAATTTAGCGCGAGGGAATTTCAACTTAAACACGACTCCCTGGTCTGTCCAGTCTGGGTGGTGAGCGGTGGTGGCTGGGTGTGCTCTGGCTGTCTGCGGTGAGGTGGACGGGGAGGTCCAGGCTCTGCTCAGGCTGTCTGTGTCCCTGCAAAGCAAAGCACTCGCTGGTGGTGCAGAGCTGGGCCCTGCTCTCTGCCTTCCATGGGCTGCGGCAGTCCTCCAACCAGGGAGGGTGAACAGCTGGGGAAGCGGTGAACAGTTGGTTGCCTCAAAGCCAGCCCAGGGCTGGCTTCAGCTCTTCTGGCCACGGTTTCCCCAGGCTGCTTTGGGAGAGGAGAGCTCGTCCTCCGGCGCTGAGGCTCCTTGATGTTTGGGTTTGGGGCTTTTCCTTTTCTGTTCTCTCCTTTTTCCTCCTCCTCTCGAGCAGAAGAAGGGCTCTCGGTGGTCCCCGAGAGCTGCGGGCGGTGGTGTTGCAGCGGCTCCAGGGGCCAGTTTTGGGGCAAGGCCAGTGCTTGGGGCGAGTCGGCGTGCGGGGCGAGACGCTGAGCAGCAGCGGCACCGGGAGCTGCGCCGTGCTGACGCCGACGGGACTGCGCCTGCCCGGGGTCCGGAGCGGCTCCCGCTGCCCCAGCGGCACCCCTGGGACTGCCCGAAGGAAGGGGCTCAGCTCCCCCAACCCCCCGGTGCTGGGGGACCTCACCCTGCAGGTGAGGCTGCTTCTCGAAGGTGCCGTGGGCTGCCTTGCCTCTGGGTTGTGGAGCTGGGATGGGAAATGGGCAATAAGGAGAGGTGAGCTTTCCAGGCACTTGCTGGCTGGTGCTGAGATTTGAGAGATTCATTTTTTCCCCCCTTCCCGGTCTTGCGGCTGCCCAAGGTGCAGCCAGAGAAGGGGAGGAGGGCCCCTGGCTGGCCCGCAGCTCCCTCCCTCGCCATTCTTGGGGTGATTGGGGGTTATTTTGCTGTGTCGGTGAGGCAGAGCTGGGCTGCGGGGCTGAGCGCGGTGGGACCCGAGGAAGGGCGTGATCGTCTTGAGGCTTTGAAGGGCTTTGCAGCGAGCCCTGTCCCCGCCGGTCGGGTTCAAGACGAACGCCTTGCAGCCCTTGTTGTCGTGCGTGTCCGTGTGCCCCCCGGCCCCCAAGGTCTGTCCTTGTCCCAGGGGCTGCGTGCTGCTTTCTGCGTGGGGCCGTGTCCGTGAGTCCTGCAGGGACCTGTCTGTCCTGGCTTCCCCACCAAAGGGCTGCTTCCCCTGGGGAAGGGGACAGGGGAGTTGTTCCCGTTCCTGTCCCGCCCCCCCACCGCCATCGCCTGCCGCGCTGGTGGTGACTCAGGCCTGGGGGTGGCTGGGTTCCCCTCGGGGCTTGGTGGCTCGGATCTGGGGCTCGGCGGGGCTTTTGCACCTCTTGGGGGCTGTTTCCCGGTGCCCCCCGGGCTCCCTCCCCGTCCCACACAGGCACGGAGCGGTTCTGGAGAAAGAGCTTTTAATGGGAAAGAGAAAAGAAAAGGTCCCACCACAGCTGCTCTAAACCCACCCTACCCCCCACCCGCCTCCCACCCACCCCCTCAATCCCCCCCAACCAATCCACCCCTCTCCCCTCCCACCCCCCACTCCCCCCGTCTCCATCTCACCCCTGTCTGATCCCCCTCCAACCCCCCACTCCCCCTATCTCCATCTCACCCCCGTCTGATCCCCCCTCACACCCCCATGTCGTCTGCCAGAGCCCTGCGCTTGCTGGGTGGCATTGGCAAGGAGCTCTGCGCCTGCCTCTTCCTCGGCTGCTCTGCCGTGGCAGACGGGGATGGTGGCAGGTCCATCCCCGCATCCTTCCGCGGCTCCTGGGGCTCCATCCCGACGATGTTAAATACGTCGAGGCTCAGCGTGGTGTCGCTGAGCTCGGGGATGCAGGAGTCGAGGGTGAGCAGCTCGTCCGGCAGCGACAAGGGGCTGAAGTCCCAGTCGGGGGTGGCTGCGCCGGTGCCCTCGGTGTCCCCAGGCACGGGGCTGCTGCTGGGACCATCCTGGCTGGGCCCCACCGTGTCCAGGGAGCACCCAAGGAGCCTGAGGGCCTCTTCAAGAAGCTCCTGGTCAGGCACTGCAAGGAGCTCTGCGATGTCCCCCAGGGCTTGTGTGTGAGGGGCAGCGCAGGGGCTGGGGGGGACGTCGCTGCCCGGTGAGATGTCGCTGCCCAGGGGTGCCCCCGCAGGGGTGGCCGTGCCGGAGGTGTCGATCTCTACCAGCTGCCCGTCGATGTACTGGTAGCCGGGGATGGATATCGGCATCACTGGGCAGGCTGGAGCCACCCCTGTCCCCTCTCCGCTGGTGCCCCCAGGGTGGCCAGGCCCGGGGCTGCTGCTAGGACAGCCCTGGCTGGCCCCCACCGCGTCCGTGGAGCACTCAAATAATCTGAGGGCCTCTTCAAGAAGCATGTCCTCGGACGCGGCAAGATCACGCGGCAGTGTCCCCCAGGGCTTGACTCTGGTGGGCAGCGGATGGGCTGGGGGGGACATCGCTGCCTGGTGGGATGTCGCTGCCCGGGTGGATGTCACTCCCCGGGGGTGCCCCTGCAGGGGTGGCCGTGCCGGAGGTGTTGATCTCTGCCGACTGCCCCTCGATGTGCTGGTAGCTGGGGCTGCATGTCGGCAGCACTGGGCAGGCCGGGGCCACCCCTGTCCCCTGTCCACTGGTGTGAGCAGGGTTGCCAGGTATGGGGCTGCTGCTGGGACCATCCTGGCTGGCCCCCACCACGTCCCGGGAGTAGCCAAAGAGTCTGAGGGCCTCCTGCAGAAGCATCTCCTCAGTGACTTCGAGGTCGCCTGCAGTGTCCCCAAGGTCTTGGTTGTGGGGGGCAGCGGAGGGGCTGGGGGGGACGTTGCTGCCCGGGGGGATGTCACTGCCTGGGGGTGCCCCCGCAGGGGTGGCCGTGCCGGAGGTGTCGATCTTCAGCAACTGGCCCTGGATGTGCTGGTAGGTGGGGATGGAGATCGGCAGCGCCGTAGGGGCTGGGGCCACCACTCTTGCCTGGCGTTGGTAGGGGGCAAGGTACTGTGTCTGGCCCTGGGGTCCCCCCGGGGCTGCCCAGGCCAGGGTGGCCCCGCAGCCCCAGGGCCCCCAGAGGGCAGCCCCTGGCAGAGAAGCAGCGCCTTGGCCGAGCGTGGCGCTGGCCGGTGGAGGCAGGTTGGTGGCTGTCCACTGGATGTGGTAGAGCCGGGGGTCGAAGGGGCAGCCCCACGGAGCCATCTGCAGACCTGTGTGGGTGAGAGGGAGCCGTGCTGGGCCGGGGGGACTCTCTGGGGGCACCCACCAAGCCATGCCCCAGCTCTGCGCCAGGCGCGTGGGGAGCTGCTGTGCCGGTGGGACGCGGTTGCACGTCGGGGAGGGGACTCCCTTCTAGGAGGTGAAATGGGAGAGGTGGCCCCAGATATTTGGGAAGTTCTCCGCAGATTGGCTTGAGTGGGCACGCGTCACCCAGGCGAGGGCAAGGGTGCTCCCGCGGGCTTGCTGAACGCCCGTGCGAAAACTGCCGGGGGGACGGGTGTGACAGGGATGCCAAAGGTGCCAGAACAGACTGGGGTGCCATACCTGCTGGTGGTGCCTGGGGGGCCTGGAGGGGCCCCCATGGCAGGGGTGCCCAGGCTGCAGGGAAGGGCTGCTCCTGCCCGGGCAGATGGTACAGGTTGGCTGGGCCTAAGAGAGTGAGAGAGAGAGGAGCCGTGGCCGGCAGTGAGCTCTGCTCTTGCCCCCACGAGCGTCCCTGGGCTGCGGGGCTTGGGACCGGTCCCTACCTCCAGGGTAGAAGGTTTCGGGGAGCACAAAAGTCTGAAAACGCTGGGACGCCGGGGGGCCCCAGGGCCCACGCGGTGGGAGCTGCCGTGGTGGCCGCGCCATGGTCCCTTCTGGCTGTTGGCTGCTAAGGACTCTTTGGCGTCTCCCAGGAAGGAATGCGGGGGCTCCCTGTGTTCCACCCCCCCCCCCCCCCCAAGAGCCTCCCCAGCTCCTCCTGGGGAGGGAGAGGGTTAAGGGAGGCTGGGGGGCCCCTGGGGCCTAGAGGCGGCTCTCAGGGGCCGTGGGTGCCAATACTCTTGGCTTTCAACAGTATTTTTCCGGTGGGGGAAAAAGAACCAGTTGATTCGGCCGAGCCGAGAGGGGACCAAGCCGAGGCCACAGCCTCCTTGTGGCAGGTGGCCAACGCATTTGTGACTATTGGCCGTGCTTCTGTTCGCTGCCTTGGCTGGAGTGACGCAGAAATAGGAGAAAGGGCTTTGAGGGCGCGAAGGAAGGTCCCGCGGTGTCACTCGGTGGCGTGCTTTCCCCCAGCCCTGGCTCAAGGAGTGCTGTCAGGGCTTTTAGTCACCGGGTCGTAAAAGCAGCAGCTCTGGATCCCCGTCGGAGGGGGCCGCGCTTGCCCTGGGTGCGTGACACCCAGGAGGAGACAGTACCCGCCGCCGCGTGCTCCCAGAAAAGGCCTGGGTTCTGCACAACGTCCGATGAGGAGAGGCTGGGGCTGTTTGTGCTCCACAGGGATGGGGTTAGTACATCCCGTCCTGGTACTTGGAGGATTTGGCGCTCCCAAGGACACCCTCGGTAGGAACGCAGGCCTCTCGCTCCCGCTGTGGGAACGGTGTGTGGCCTGGGGGAGTGGGGACAACCGCCGTGAACCGGAGGCCCAAGATCTCTCCCGGCCTGTATCCTGTTAATGAAAGAGATTGCTCTCTGTTGGCGAGGCACCTCTGGCTGCCAATTTGTAAGTCGTGGCAGGGACCGATGCCGGGGGCGTGAAGGCAACCGCGCTCGTGAAAACATAAAACTGGATTTCATTTCAGAGCGCAGCTGAGCAACCCCGCTCCTCGACACTCTGCCATCTGCACCGACCGCTGTGGCTGGGACTGGGCAGTGCTGCTCATCCCAAAGGCCGCCAGCTCACACCTGTGTCCCTGCTGCTTTGCCAGGAGCTTCTGCGCTGCGAGCGATGTTTTGGGGGCTGATGTCCTGGACTGCGAGAAGTGCGTCCCCGACCCGCAGCTGGCCAGGAGGATTGTGTCCCAGGTGGAATTCCCCCTCTCTGACGAGAACCTGGCCAAGGATGCTTTCCTCCTGAAACACATCCCGAAGAACAAGATGGGCTTCGTCAGCATCAAACTGCTGCCGTCCTTCAAGAAGGTAGGCAGCGCGTTGCGTTGGCCAGCCGGGGTGGGAAGTGGCCTTCACGTGGAGGATGCCTGGGTGTTGTGAGAGACTGCAAGAGTTACCGTCTCAAACGCTGTGGTGGGGCAAGTTCTGCTTGAAGACAAAGCCTGCACAGCAAGGAACCGAGGGGAAAAGCCCATCAGCTCAGACCTCAGCAACGGGAGGGGGAGGGCGTGCTGGAGGCTGCCCAGCTCCCTGTTCTGATCAGCTGTTCTGATACAAAGATAAACAATGGCCATGTCTGCAGGCAAGGAGAAGTTACTCCCCAAATGACCCCCAAGCCCAAAGGCTCACAAGCTGCTCATTAACCTGAGGAGTTTGGGTGCCCGCCCGAAGGAGGGGCAAGGATGATAAAAGGACACAAACTGAAGCCCCGGGCGTGCGAGAACACCGGGACTGGACCCCTAGGCTGACTGGACACCTTGGCTGACTGAACCAACGCTGGAGCAGGACTGGTGAAATCTTTCTCTTTTCCTTTCTCTCTCTCTGTCTTCTTCTCTCTTTCCTTTTCCACAATCCCTAGACCTCATCCGTTTCAAGATATAAACGGTTGACCAAGTCTGAGACTAAGAGTGGATCCAGCCGCCCCTGGGCCCTTCTCTGAGGAGGAGTCTAGAAAGCCAGGGGGTCTGCTCGGAACCTCGTGACTCAGCGGGAGGGATCTCCTTAGGATACCGAAAAGCCGGTTGAAGAAACTCTCTGAGACTCGTTTTGGAGTTTTAGAAAGCAGGCATTCTTTATTGCAGCGCTGGATGCACGGGGGATAGTTCCACCTCGCGTGCATGCCACAGCTTCAGCGCTAACAGGTTAGTTAGAATAACGAATTGCATATGAATCAGATTAGTATACACGTACGTAAAAATGATTGTAACTGATTATCTTAGTACTGCCTACACCTGATCACGCACAAGGAAGGATCCATTTGAGTCGAAGGGCTGCTTTTGCGACCACCGACCCATTTGAAGTTCTTGCTGGCTGTCCTTGAAGTCTTGATTCTTGTCCTTTGCTCTTGAAGCTTAACGCAGCTTCAATCACATGTGGCCACTTTCAACACTGTTCTCATCGAGCGTACAGGAACATCTAGTCCTAAGAGCAAAGAACTGCAAAACTTCTGAGTAACTACCTCTACTAGTTAATGGCTTGGCTATACTTTTGTCTTCAATCATAGCCTTAGGATAAGAAATCTAACAATTCTTTACCAAATCTCACTGTTGCAGTCACCTAGCAGCCAACCAGTTTCCACGGCTGGTCCAAAACACTAAAACCATCAAAATATTTAGACATGCCGTACAGAATGTATGGGAATATGCTATCACTGCTTCCCTGAATTGATGTCTGTGGTTACAGCGTTTAGAGAAGTAGTCTTATGCCAATTCCTGTGGTGAGAAACCCTGCCCCCTGCTTCCACGCCTCCCCAGTTCCGTTCGCTTCTGTCCTAACTACAATCTTTAACCGGTCGTTTGGTGTCGTTTCACCCGAATTTAGCGCGAGGGAATTTCAACTTAAACACGACTCCCTGGTCTGTCCAGTCTGGGTGGTGAGCGGTGGTGGCTGGGTGTGCTCTGGCTGTCTGCGGTGAGGTGGACGGGGAGGTCCAGGCTCTGCTCAGGCTGTCTGTGTCCCTGCAAAGCAAAGCACTCGCTGGTGGTGCAGAGCTGGGCCCTGCTCTCTGCCTTCCATGGGCTGCGGCAGTCCTCCAACCAGGGAGGGTGAACAGCTGGGGAAGCGGTGAACAGTTGGTTGCCTCAAAGCCAGCCCAGGGCTGGCTTCAGCTCTTCTGGCCACGGTTTCCCCAGGCTGCTTTGGGAGAGGAGAGCTCGTCCTCCGGCGCTGAGGCTCCTTGATGTTTGGGTTTGGGGCTTTTCCTTTTCTGTTCTCTCCTTTTTCCTCCTCCTCTCGAGCAGAAGAAGGGCTCTCGGTGGTCCCCGAGAGCTGCGGGCGGTGGTGTTGCAGCGGCTCCAGGGGCCAGTTTTGGGGCAAGGCCAGTGCTTGGGGCGAGTCGGCGTGCGGGGCGAGACGCTGAGCAGCAGCGGCACTGGGAGCTGCGCCGTGCTGACGCCGACGGGACTGCGCCTGCCCGGGGTCCGGAGCGGCTCCCGCTGCCCCAGCGGCACCCCTGGGACTGCCCGAAGGAAGGGGCTCAGCTCCCCCAACCCCCCGGTGCTGGGGGACCTCACCCTGCAGGTGAGGCTGCTTCTCGAAGGTGCCGTGGGCTGCCTTGCCTCTGGGTTGTGGAGCTGGGATGGGAAATGGGCAATAAGGAGAGGTGAGCTTTCCAGGCACTTGCTGGCTGGTGCTGAGATTTGAGAGATTCATTTTTTCCCCCCTTCCCGGTCTTGCGGCTGCCCAAGGTGCAGCCAGAGAAGGGGAGGAGGGCCCCTGGCTGGCCCGCAGCTCCCTCCCTCGCCATTCTTGGGGTGATTGGGGGTTATTTTGCTGTGTCGGTGAGGCAGAGCTGGGCTGCGGGGCTGAGCGCGGTGGGACCCGAGGAAGGGCGTGATCGTCTTGAGGCTTTGAAGGGCTTTGCAGCGAGCCCTGTCCCCGCCGGTCGGGTTCAAGACGAACACCTTGCAGCCCTTGTTGTCGTGCGTGTCCGTGTGCCCCCCGGCCCCCAAGGTCTGTCCTTGTCCCAGGGGCTGCGTGCTGCTTTCTGCGTGGGGCCGTGTCCGTGAGTCCTGCAGGGACCTGTCTGTCCTGGCTTCCCCACCAAAGGGCTGCTTCCCCTGGGGAAGGGGACAGGGGAGTTGTTCCCGTTCCTGTCCCGCCCCCCCACCGCCATCGCCTGCCGCGCTGGTGGTGACTCAGGCCTGGGGGTGGCTGGGTTCCCCTCGGGGCTTGGTGGCTCGGATCTGGGGCTCGGCGGGGCTTTTGCACCTCTTGGGGGCTGTTTCCCGGTGCCCCCCGGGCTCCCTCCCCGTCCCACACAGGCACGGAGCGGTTCTGGAGAAAGAGCTTTTAATGGGAAAGAGAAAAGAAAAGGTCCCACCACAGCTGCTCTAAACCCACCCTACCCCCCACCCGCCTCCCACCCACCCCCTCAATCCCCCCCAACCAATCCACCCCTCTCCCCTCCCACCCCCCACTCCCCCCGTCTCCATCTCACCCCTGTCTGATCCCCCTCCAACCCCCCACTCCCCCTATCTCCATCTCACCCCCGTCTGATCCCCCCTCACACCCCCATGTCGTCTGCCAGAGCCCTGCGCTTGCTGGGTGGCATTGGCAAGGAGCTCTGCGCCTGCCTCTTCCTCGGCTGCTCTGCCGTGGCAGACGGGGATGGTGGCAGGTCCATCCCCGCATCCTTCCGCGGCTCCTGGGGCTCCATCCCGACGATGTTAAATACGTCGAGGCTCAGCGTGGTGTCGCTGAGCTCGGGGATGCAGGAGTCGAGGGTGAGCAGCTCGTCCGGCAGCGACAAGGGGCTGAAGTCCCAGTCGGGGGTGGCTGCGCCGGTGCCCTCGGTGTCCCCAGGCACGGGGCTGCTGCTGGGACCATCCTGGCTGGGCCCCACCGTGTCCAGGGAGCACCCAAGGAGCCTGAGGGCCTCTTCAAGAAGCTCCTGGTCAGGCACTGCAAGGAGCTCTGCGATGTCCCCCAGGGCTTGTGTGTGAGGGGCAGCGCAGGGGCTGGGGGGGACGTCGCTGCCCGGTGAGATGTCGCTGCCCAGGGGTGCCCCCGCAGGGGTGGCCGTGCCGGAGGTGTCGATCTCTACCAGCTGCCCGTCGATGTACTGGTAGCCGGGGATGGATATCGGCATCACTGGGCAGGCTGGAGCCACCCCTGTCCCCTCTCCGCTGGTGCCCCCAGGGTGGCCAGGCCCGGGGCTGCTGCTAGGACAGCCCTGGCTGGCCCCCACCGCGTCCGTGGAGCACTCAAATAATCTGAGGGCCTCTTCAAGAAGCATGTCCTCGGACGCGGCAAGATCACCTGCAGTGTCCCCCAGGGCTTGACTCTGGTGGGCAGCGGATGGGCTGGGGGGGACATCGCTGCCCGGGGGGATGTCGCTGCCCGGGTGGATGTCACTCCCCGGGGGTGCCCCTGCAGGGGTGGCCGTGCCGGAGGTGTTGATCTCTGCCGACTGCCCCTCGATGTGCTGGTAGCTGGGGCTGCATGTCGGCAGCACTGGGCAGGCCGGGGCCACCCCTGTCCCCTGTCCACTGGTGTGAGCAGGGTTGCCAGGTATGGGGCTGCTGCTGGGACCATCCTGGCTGGCCCCCACCACGTCCCGGGAGTAGCCAAAGAGTCTGAGGGCCTCCTGCAGAAGCATCTCCTCAGTGACTTCGAGGTCGCCTGCAGTGTCCCCAAGGTCTTGGTTGTGGGGGGCAGCGGAGGGGCTGGGGGGGACGTTGCTGCCCGGGGGGATGTCACTGCCTGGGGGTGCCCCCGCAGGGGTGGCCGTGCCGGAGGTGTCGATCTTCAGCAACTGGCCCTGGATGTGCTGGTAGGTGGGGATGGAGATCGGCAGCGCCGTAGGGGCTGGGGCCACCACTCTTGCCTGGCGTTGGTAGGGGGCAAGGTACTGTGTCTGGCCCTGGGGGGTCCCCGGGGCTGCCCAGGCCAGGGTGGCCCCGCAGCCCCAGGGCCCCCAGAGGGCAGCCCCTGGCAGAGAAGCAGCGCCTTGGCCAAGCGTGGCGCTGGCCGGTGGAGGCAGGTTGGTGGCTGTCCACTGGATGTGGTAGAGCCGGGGGTCGAAGGGGCAGCCCCACGGAGCCATCTGCAGACCTGTGTGGGTGAGAGGGAGCCGTGCTGGGCCGGGGGGACTCTGGGGGCACCCACCAAGCCATGCCCCAGCTCTGCGCCAGGCGCGCGGGGAGCTGCTGTGCCGGTGGGACGCGGTTGCACGTCGGGGAGGGGACTCCCTTCTAGGAGGTGAAATGGGAGAGGTGGCCCCAGATATTTGGGAAGTTCTCCGCAGATTGGCTTGAGTGGGCACGCGTCACCCAGGCGAGGGCAAGGGTGCTCCCGCGGGCTTGCTGAACGCCCGTGCGAAAACTGCCGGGGGGACGGGTGTGACAGGGATGCCAAAGGTGCCAGAACAGACTGGGGTGCCATACCTGCTGGTGGTGCCTGGGGGGCCTGGAGGGGCCCCCATGGCAGGGGTGCCCAGGCTGCAGGGAAGGGCTGCTCCTGCCCGGGCAGATGGTACAGGTTGGCTGGCCCTAAGAGAGTGAGAGAGAGAGGACCCGTGGCCGGCGGTGAGCTCTGCTCTTGCCCCCACGAGCGTCCCTGGGCTGCGGGGCTTGGGACCGGTCCCTACCTCCAGGGTAGAAGGTTTCGGGGAGCACAAAAGTCTGAAAACGCTGGGACGCCGGGGGGCCCCAGGGCCCACGCGGTGGGAGCTGCCGTGGTGGCCGCGCCATGGTCCCTTCTGGCTGTTGGCTGCTAAGGACTCTTTGGCGTCTCCCAGGAAGGAATGCGGGGGCTCCCTGTGTTCCGCCCCCCCCCCCCCCCCGCAAGAGCCTCCCCAGCTCCTCCTGGGGAGGGAGAGGGTTAAGGGAGGCTGGGGGGCCCCTGGGGCCTAGAGGCGGCTCTCAGGGGCCGTGGGTGCCAATACTCTTGGCTTTCAACAGTATTTTTCCGGTGGGGGAAAAAGAACCAGTTGATTCGGCCGAGCCGAGAGGGGACCAAGCCGAGGCCACAGCCTCCTTGTGGCAGGTGGCCAACGCATTTGTGACTATTGGCCGTGCTTCTGTTCGCTGCCTTGGCTGGAGTGACGCAGAAATAGGAGAAAGGGCTTTGAGGGCGCGAAGGAAGGTCCCGCGGTGTCACTCGGTGGCGTGCTTTCCCCCAGCCCTGGCTCAAGGAGTGCTGTCAGGGCTTTTAGTCACCGGGTCGTAAAAGCAGCAGCTCTGGATCCCCGTCGGAGGGGGCCGCGCTTGCCCTGGGTGCGTGACACCCAGGAGGAGACAGTACCCGCCGCCGCGTGCTCCCAGAAAAGGCCTGGGTTCTGCACAACGTCCGATGAGGAGAGGCTGGGGCTGTTTGTGCTCCACAGGGATGGGGTTAGTACATCCCGTCCTGGTACTTGGAGGATTTGGCGCTCCCAAGGACACCCTCGGTAGGAACGCAGGCCTCTCGCTCCCGCTGTGGGAACGGTGTGTGGCCTGGGGGAGTGGGGATAACCGCCGTGAACCGGAGGCCCAAGATCTCTCCCGGCCTGTATCCTGTTAATGAAAGAGGTTGCTCTCTGTTGGCGAGGCACCTCTGGCTGCCAATTTGTAAGTCGTGGCAGGGACCGATGCCGGGGGCGTGAAGGCAACCGCGCTCGTGGAAACATAAAACTGGATTTCATTTCAGAGCGCAGCTGAGCAACCCCGCTCCTCGACACTCTGCCATCTGCACCGACCGCTGTGGCTGGGACTGGGCAGTGCTGCTCATCCCAAAGGCCGCCAGCTCACACCTGTGTCCCTGCTGCTTTGCCAGGAGCTTCTGCGCTGCGAGCGATGTTTTGGGGGCTGATGTCCTGGACTGCGAGAAGTGCGTCCCCGACCCGCAGCTGGCCAGGAGGATTGTGTCCCAGGTGGAATTCCCCCTCTCTGACGAGAACCTGGCCAAGGATGCTTTCCTCCTGAAACACATCCCGAAGAACAAGATGGGCTTCGTCAGCATCAAACTGCTGCCGTCCTTCAAGAAGGTAGGCAGCGCGTTGCGTTGGCCAGCCGGGGTGGGAAGTGGCCTTCACGTGGAGGATGCCTGGGTGTTGTGAGAGACTGCAAGAGTTACCGTCTCAAACGCTGTGGTGGGGCAAGTTCTGCTTGAAGACAAAGCCTGCACAGCAAGGAACCGAGGGGAAAAGCCCATCAGCTCAGACCTCAGCAACGGGAGGGGGAGGGCGTGCTGGAGGCTGCCCAGCTCCCTGTTCTGATCAGCTGTTCTGATACAAAGATAAACAATGGCCATGTCTGCAGGCAAGGAGAAGTTACTCCCCAAATGACCCCCAAGCCCAAAGGCTCACAAGCTGCTCATTAACCTGAGGAGTTTGGGTGCCCGCCCGAAGGAGGGGCAAGGATGATAAAAGGACACAAACTGAAGCCCCGGGCGTGCGAGAACACCGGGACTGGACCCCTAGGCTGACTGGACACCTTGGCTGACTGAACCAACGCTGGAGCAGGACTGGTGAAATCTTTCTCTTTTCCTTTCTCTCTCTCTGTCTTCTTCTCTCTTTCCTTTTCCACAATCCCTAGACCTCATCCGTTTCAAGATATAAACGGTTGACCAAGTCTGAGACTAAGAGTGGATCCAGCCGCCCCTGGGCCCTTCTCTGAGGAGGAGTCTAGAAAGCCAGGGGGTCTGCTCGGAACCTCGTGACTCAGCGGGAGGGATCTCCTTAGGACACCGAAAAGCCGGTCGAAGAAACTCTCTGAGACTCGTTTTGGAGTTTTAGAAAGCAGGCATTCTTTATTGCAGCGCTGGATGCACGGGGGATAGTTCCACCTCGCGTGCATGCCACAGCTTCAGCGCTAACAGGTTAGTTAGAATAACGAATTGCATATGAATCAGATTAGTATACACGTACGTAAAAATGATTGTAACTGATTATCTTAGTACTGCCTACACCTGATCACGCACAAGGAAGGATCCATTTGAGTCGAAGGGCTGCTTTTGCGACCACCGACCCATTTGAAGTTCTTGCTGGCTGTCCTTGAAGTCTTGATTCTTGTCCTTTGCTCTTGAAGCTTAACGCAGCTTCAATCACATGTGGCCACTTTCAACACTGTTCTCATCGAGCGTACAGGAACATCTAGTCCTAAGAGCAAAGAACTGCAAAACTTCTGAGTAACTACCTCTACTAGTTAATGGCTTGGCTATACTTTTGTCTTCAATCATAGCCTTAGGATAAGAAATCTAACAGTTCTTTACCAAATCTCACTGTTGCAGTCACCTAGCAGCCAACCAGTTTCCACGGCTGGTCCAAAACACTAAAACCATCAAAATATTTAGACATGCCGTACAGAATGTATGGGAATATGCTATCACTGCTTCCCTGAATTGATGTCTGTGGTTACAGCGTTTAGAGAGGTAGTCTTATGCCAATTCCTGTGGTGAGAAACCCTGCCCCCTGCTTCCACGCCTCCCCAGTTCCGTTCGCTTCTGTCCTAACTACAATCTTTAACCGGTCGTTTGGTGTCGTTTCACCCGAATTTAGCGCGAGGGAATTTCGCCTTAAACACGACTCCCTGGTCTGTCCAGTCTGGGTGGTGAGCGGTGGTGGCTGGGTGTGCTCTGGCTGTCTGCGGTGAGGTGGACGGGGAGGTCCAGGCTCTGCTCAGGCTGTCTGTGTCCCTGCAAAGCAAAGCACTCGCTGGTGGTGCAGAGCTGGGCCCTGCTCTCTGCCTTCCATGGGCTGCGGCAGTCCTCCAACCAGGGAGGGTGAACAGCTGGGGAAGCGGTGAACAGTCGGTTGCCTCAAAGCCAGCCCAGGGCTGGCTTCAGCTCTTCTGGCCACGGTTTCCCCAGGCTGCTTTGGGAGAGGAGAGCTCGTCCTCCGGCGCTGAGGCTCCTTGATGTTTGGGTTTGGGGCTTCTCCTTTTCTGTTCTCTCCTTTTTCCTCCTCCTCTCGAGCAGAAGAAGGGCTCTCGGTGGTCCCCGAGAGCTGCGGGCGGTGGTGTTGCAGCGGCTCCAGGGGCCAGTTTTGGGGCAAGGCCAGTGCTTGTGGCGAGTCGGCGTGCGGGGCGAGACGCTGAGCAGCAGCGGCACCGGGAGCTGCGCCGTGCTGACGCCGACGGGACTGCGCCTGCCCGGGGTCCGGAGCGGCTCCCGCTGCCCCAGCGGCACCCCTGGGACTGCCCGAAGGAAGGGGCTCAGCCCCCCCAACCCCCCGGTGCTGGGGGACCTCACCCTGCAGGTGAGGCTGCTTCTCGAAGGTGCCGTGGGCTGCCTTGCCTCTGGGTTGTGGAGCTGGGATGGGAAATGGGCAATAAGGAGAGGTGAGCTTTCCAGGCACTTGCTGGCTGGTGCTGAGATTTTGGAGATTCATTTTTTCCCCCCTTCCCGGTCTTGCGGCTGCCCAAGGTGCAGCCAGAGAAGGGGAGGAGGGCCCCTGGCTGGCCCGCAGCTCCCTCCCTCGCCATTCTTGGGGTGATTGGGGGTTATTTTGCTGTGTCGGTGAGGCAGAGCTGGGCTGCGGGGCTGAGCGCGGTGGGACCCGAGGAAGGGCGTGATCGTCTCGAGGCTTTGAAGGGCTTTGCAGCGAGCCCTGTCCCCGCCGGTCGGGTTCAAGACGAACGCCTTGCAGCCCTTGTTGTCGTGCGTGTCCGTGTGCCCCCCGGCCCCCAAGGTCTGTCCTTGTCCCAGGGGCTGCGTGCTGCTTTCTGCGTGGGGCCGTGTCTGTGAGTCCTGCAGGGACCTGTCTGTCCTGGCTTCCCCACCAAAGGGCTGCTTCCCCTGGGGAAGGGGACAGGGGAGTTGTTCCCGTTCCCGTCCCGCCCCCCCACCGCCATCGCCTGCCGCGCTGGTGGTGACTCAGGCCTGGGGGTGGCTGGGTTCCCCTCGGGGCTTGGTGGCTCGGATCTGGGGCTCGGCGGGGCTTTTGCACCTCTTGGGGGCTGTTTCCCGGTGCCCCCCGGGCTCCCTCCCCGTCCCACACAGGCACGGAGCGGTTCTGGAGAAAGAGCTTTTAATGGGAAAGACAAAAGAAAAGGTCCCACCACAGCTGCTCTAAACCCACCCTACCCCCCACCCGCCTCCCACCCACCCCCTCAATCCCCCCCAACCAATCCACCCCTCTCCCCTCCCACCCCCCACTCCCCCCGTCTCCATCTCACCCCTGTCTGATCCCCCTCCAACCCCCCACTCCCCCTATCTCCATCTCACCCCCGTCTGATCCCCCCTCACACCCCCATGTCGTCTGCCAGAGCCCTGCGCTTGCTGGGTGGCATTGGCAAGGAGCTCTGCGCCTGCCTCTTCCTCGGCTGCTCTGCCGTGGCAGACGGGGATGGTGGCAGGTCCATCCCCGCATCCTTCCGCGGCTCCTGGGGCTCCATCCCGACGATGTTAAATACGTCGAGGCTCAGCGTGGTGTCGCTGAGCTCGGGGATGCAGGAGTCGAGGGTGAGCAGCTCGTCCGGCAGCGACAAGGGGCTGAAGTCCCAGTCGGGGGTGGCTGCGCCGGTGCCCTCGGTGTCCCCAGGCACGGGGCTGCTGCTGGGACCATCCTGGCTGGGCCCCACCGTGTCCAGGGAGCACCCAAGGAGCCTGAGGGCCTCTTCAAGAAGCTCCTGGTCAGGCACTGCAAGGAGCTCTGCGATGTCCCCCAGGGCTTGTGTGTGAGGGGCAGCGCAGGGGCTGGGGGGGTCGTCGCTGCCCGGTGAGATGTCGCTGCCCAGGGGTGCCCCCGCAGGGGTGGCCGTGCCGGAGGCGTCGATCTCTACCAGCTGCCCGTCGATGTACTGGTAGCCGGGGATGGATATCGGCATCACTGGGCAGGCTGGAGCCACCCCTGTCCCCTCTCCGCTGGTGCCCCCAGGGTGGCCAGGCCCGGGGCTGCTGCTAGGACAGCCCTGGCTGGCCCCCACCGCGTCCGTGGAGCACTCAAATAATCTGAGGGCCTCTTCAAGAAGCATGTCCTCGGACGCGGCAAGATCACCTGCAGTGTCCCCCAGGGCTTGACTCTGGTGGGCAGCGGATGGGCTGGGGGGGACATCGCTGCCCGGGGGGATGTCACTGCCCGGGTGGATGTCACTCCCCGGGGGTGCCCCTGCAGGGGTGGCCGTGCCGGAGGTGTTGATCTCTGCCGACTGCCCCTCGATGTGCTGGTAGCTGGGGCTGCATGTCGGCAGCACTGGGCAGGCCGGGGCCACCCCTGTCCCCTGTCCACTGGTGTGAGCAGGGTTGCCAGGTATGGGGCTGCTGCTGGGACCATCCTGGCTGGCCCCCACCACGTCCCGGGAGTAGCCAAAGAGTCTGAGGGCCTCCTGCAGAAGCATCTCCTCAGTGACTTCGAGGTCGCCTGCAGTGTCCCCAAGGTCTTGGTTGTGGGGGGCAGCGGAGGGGCTGGGGGGGACGTTGCTGCCCGGGGGGATGTCACTGCCTGGGGGTGCCCCCGCAGGGGTGGCCGTGCCGGAGGTGTCGATCTTCAGCAACTGGCCCTGGATGTGCTCGTAGGTGGGGATGGAGATCGGCAGCGCCGTAGGGGCTGGGGCCACCACTCTTGCCTGGCGTTGGTAGGGGGCAAGGTACTGTGTCTGGCCCTGGGGGGTCCCCGGGGCTGCCCAGGCCAGGGTGGCCCCGCAGCCCCAGGGCCCCCAGAGGGCAGCCCCTGGCAGAGAAGCAGCGCCTTGGCCGAGCGTGGCGCTGGCCGGTGGAGGCAGGTTGGTGGCTGTCCACTGGATGTGGTAGAGCCGGGGGTCGAAGGGGCAGCCCCACGGAGCCATCTGCAGACCTGTGTGGGTGAGAGGGAGCCGTGCTGGGCCGGGGGGACTCTCTGGGGGCACCCACCAAGCCATGCCCCAGCTCTGCGCCAGGCGCGCGGGGAGCTGCTGTGCCGGTGGGACGCGGTTGCACGTCGGGGAGGGGACTCCCTTCTAGGAGGTGAAATGGGAGAGGTGGCCCCAGATATTTGGGAAGTTCTCCGCAGATTGGCTTGAGTGGGCACGCGTCACCCAGGCGAGGGCAAGGGTGCTCCCGCGGGCTTGCTGAACGCCCGTGCGAAAACTGCCGGGGGGACGGGTGTGACAGGGATGCCAAAGGTGCCAGAACAGACTGGGGTGCCATACCTGCTGGTGGTGCCTGGGGGGCCTGGAGGGGCCCCCATGGCAGGGGTGCCCAGGCTGCAGGGAAGGGCTGCTCCTGCCCGGGCAGATGGTACAGGTTGGCTGGGCCTAAGAGAGTGAGAGAGAGAGGAGCCGTGGCCGGCGGTGAGCTCTGCTCTTGCCCCCACGAGCGTCCCTGGGCTGCGGGGCTTGGGACCGGTCCCTACCTCCAGGGTAGAAGGTTTCGGGGAGCACAAAAGTCTGAAAACGCTGGGACGCCGGGGGGCCCCAGGGCCCACGCGGTGGGAGCTGCCGTGGTGGCCGCGCCATGGTCCCTTCTGGCTGTTGGCTGCTAAGGACTCTTTGGCGTCTCCCAGGAAGGAATGCGGGGGCTCCCTGTGTTCCACCCCCCCCCCCCCCCCCCAAGAGCCTCCCCAGCTCCTCCTGGGGAGGGAGAGGGTTAAGGGAGGCTGGGGGGCCCCTGGGGCCTAGAGGCGGCTCTCAGGGGCCGTGGGTGCCAATACTCTTGGCTTTCAACAGTATTTTTCCGGTGGGGGAAAAAGAACCAGTTGATTCGGCCGAGCCGAGAGGGGACCAAGCCGAGGCCACAGCCTCCTTGTGGCAGGTGGCCAACGCATTTGTGACTATTGGCCGTGCTTCTGTTCGCTGCCTTGGCTGGAGTGACGCAGAAATAGGAGAAAGGGCTTTGAGGGCGCGAAGGAAGGTCCCGCGGTGTCACTCGGTGGCGTGCTTTCCCCCAGCCCTGGCTCAAGGAGTGCTGTCAGGGCTTTTAGTCACCGGGTCGTAAAAGCAGCAGCTCTGGATCCCCGTCGGAGGGGGCCGCGCTTGCCCTGGGTGCGTGACACCCAGGAGGAGACAGTACCCGCCGCCGCGTGCTCCCAGAAAAGGCCTGGGTTCTGCACAACGTCCGATGAGGAGAGGCTGGGGCTGTTTGTGCTCCACAGGGATGGGGTTAGTACATCCCGTCCTGGTACTTGGAGGATTTGGCGCTCCCAAGGACACCCTCGGTAGGAACGCAGGCCTCTCGCTCCCGCTGTGGGAACGGTGTGTGGCCTGGGGGAGTGGGGACAACCGCCGTGAACCGGAGGCCCAAGATCTCTCCCGGCCTGTATCCTGTTAATGAAAGAGATTGCTCTCTGTTGGCGAGGCACCTCTGGCTGCCAATTTGTAAGTCGTGGCAGGGACCGATGCCGGGGGCGTGAAGGCAACCGCGCTCGTGAAAACATAAAACTGGATTTCATTTCAGAGCGCAGCTGAGCAACCCCGCTCCTCGACACTCTGCCATCTGCACCGACCGCTGCGGCTGGGACTGGGCAGTGCTGCTCATCCCAAAGGCCGCCAGCTCACACCTGTGTCCCTGCTGCTTTGCCAGGAGCTTCTGCGCTGCGAGCGATGTTTTGGGGGCTGATGTCCTGGACTGCGAGAAGTGCGTCCCCGACCCGCAGCTGGCCAGGAGGATTGTGTCCCAGGTGGAATTCTCCCTCTCTGACGAGAACCTGGCCAAGGATGCTTTCCTCCTGAAACACATCCCGAAGAACAAGATGGGCTTCGTCAGCATCAAACTGCTGCCGTCCTTCAAGAAGGTAGGCAGCGCGTTGCGTTGGCCAGCCGGGGTGGGAAGTGGCCTTCACGTGGAGGATGCCTGGGTGTTGTGAGAGACTGCAAGAGTTACCGTCTCAAACGCTGTGGTGGGGCAAGTTCTGCTTGAAGACAAAGCCTGCACAGCAAGGAACCAAGGGGAAAAGCCCATCAGCTCAGACCTCAGCAACAGGAGGGGGAGGGCGTGCTGGAGGCTGCCCAGCTCCCTGTTCTGATCAGCTGTTCTGATACAAAGATAAACAATGGCCATGTCTGCAGGCAAGGAGAAGTTACTCCCCAAATGACCCCCAAGCCCAAAGGCTCACAAGCTGCTCATTAACCTGAGGAGTTTGGGTGCCCGCCCGAAGGAGGGGCAAGGATGATAAAAGGACACAAACTGAAGCCCCGGGCGTGCGAGAACACCGGGACTGGACCCCTAGGCTGACTGGACACCTTGGCTGACTGAACCAACGCTGGAGCAGGACTGGTGAAATCTTTCTCTTTTCCTTTCTCTCTCTCTGTCTTCTTCTCTCTTTCCTTTTCCACAATCCCTAGACCTCATCCGTTTCAAGATATAAACGGTTGACCAAGTCTGAGACTAAGAGTGGATCCAGCCGCCCCTGGGCCCTTCTCTGAGGAGGAGTCTAGAAAGCCAGGGGGTCTGCTCGGAACCTCGTGACTCAGCGGGAGGGATCTCCTTAGGATACCGAAAAGCCGGTCGAAGAAACTCTCTGAGACTCGTTTTGGAGTTTTAGAAAGCAGGCATTCTTTATTGCAGCGCTGGATGCACGGGGGATAGTTCCACCTCGCGTGCATGCCACAACTTCAGCGCTAACAGGTTAGTTAGAATAACGAATTGCATATGAATCAGATTAGTATACACGTACGTAAAAATGATTGTAACTGATTATCTTAGTACTGCCTACACCTGATCACGCACAAGGAAGGATCCATTTGAGTCGAAGGGCTGCTTTTGCGACCACCGACCCATTTGAAGTTCTTGCTGGCTGTCCTTGAAGTCTTGATTCTTGTCCTTTGCTCTTGAAGCTTAACGCAGCTTCAATCACATGTGGCCACTTTCAACACGGTTCTCATCGAGCGTACAGGAACATCTAGTCCTAAGAGCAAAGAACTGCAAAACTTCTGAGTAACTACCTCTACTAGTTAATGGCTTGGCTATACTTTTGTCTTCAATCATAGCCTTAGGATAAGAAATCTAACAATTCTTTACCAAATCTCACTGTTACAGTCACCTAGCAGCCAACCAGTTTCCACGGCTGGTCCAAAACACTAAAACCATCAAAATATTTAGACATGCCGTACAGAATGTATGGGAATATGCTATCACTGCTTCCCTGAATTGATGTCTGTGGTTACAGCGTTTAGAGAAGTAGTCTTATGCCAATTCCTGTGGTGAGAAACCCTGCCCCCTGCTTCCACGCCTCCCCAGTTCCGTTCGCTTCTGTCCTAACTACAATCTTTAACCGGTCGTTTGGTGTCGTTTCACCCGAATTTAGCGCGAGGGAATTTCGCCTTAAACACGACTCCCTGGTCTGTCCAGTCTGGGTGGTGAGCGGTGGTGGCTGGGTGTGCTCTGGCTGTCTGCGGTGAGGTGGACGGGGAGGTCCAGGCTCTGCTCAGGCTGTCTGTGTCCCTGCAAAGCAAAGCACTCGCTGGTGGTGCAGAGCTGGGCCCTGCTCTCTGCCTTCCATGGGCTGCGGCAGTCCTCCAACCAGGGAGGGTGAACAGCTGGGGAAGCGGTGAACAGTTGGTTGCCTCAAAGCCAGCCCAGGGCTGGCTTCAGCTCTTCTGGCCACGGTTTCCCCAGGCTGCTTTGGGAGAGGAGAGCTCGTCCTCCGGCGCTGAGGCTCCTTGATGTTTGGGTTTGGGGCTTTTCCTTTTCTGTTCTCTCCTTTTTCCTCCTCCTCTCGAGCAGAAGAAGGGCTCTCGGTGGTCCCCGAGAGCTGCGGGCGGTGGTGTTGCAGCGGCTCCAGGGGCCAGTTTTGGGGCAAGGCCAGTGCTTGTGGCGAGTCGGCGTGCGGGGCGAGACGCTGAGCAGCAGCGGCACCGGGAGCTGCGCCGTGCTGACGCCGACGGGACTGCGCCTGCCCGGGGTCCGGAGCGGCTCCCGCTGCCCCAGCGGCACCCCTGGGACTGCCCGAAGGAAGGGGCTCAGCCCCCCCAACCCCCCGGTGCTGGGGGACCTCACCCTGCAGGTGAGGCTGCTTCTCGAAGGTGCCGTGGGCTGCCTTGCCTCTGGGTTGTGGAGCTGGGATGGGAAATGGGCAATAAGGAGAGGTGAGCTTTCCAGGCACTTGCTGGCTGGTGCTGAGATTTTGGAGATTCATTTTTTCCCCCCTTCCCGGTCTTGCGGCTGCCCAAGGTGCAGCCAGAGAAGGGGAGGAGGGCCCCTGGCTGGCCCGCAGCTCCCTCCCTCGCCATTCTTGGGGTGATTGGGGGTTATTTTGCTGTGTCGGTGAGGCAGAGCTGGGCTGCGGGGCTGAGCGCGGTGGGACCCGAGGAAGGGCGTGATCGTCTTGAGGCTTTGAAGGGCTTTGCAGCGAGCCCTGTCCCCGCCGGTCGGGTTCAAGACGAACGCCTTGCAGCCCTTGTTGTCGTGCGTGTCCGTGTGCCCCCCGGCCCCCAAGGTCTGTCCTTGTCCCAGGGCCTGCGTGCTGCTTTCTGCGTGGGGCCGTGTCTGTGAGTCCTGCAGGGACCTGTCTGTCCTGGCTTCCCCACCAAAGGGCTGCTTCCCCTGGGGAAGGGGACAGGGGAGTTGTTCCCGTTCCCGTCCCGCCCCCGCCCCGCCATCGCCTGCCGTGCTGGTGGTGACTCAGGCCTGGGGGTGGCTGGGTTCCCCTCGGGGCTTGCTGGCTCGGATCTGGGGCTCGGCGGGGCTTTTGCACCTCTTGGGGGCTGTTTCCCGGTGCCCCCCGGGCTCCCTCCCCGTCCCACACAGGCACGGAGCGGTTCTGGAGAAAGAGCTTTTAATGGGAAAGACAAAAGAAAAGGTCCCACCACAGCTGCTCTAAACCCACCCTACCCCCCACCCGCCTCCCACCCACCCCCTCAACCCCCCCCAACCAATCCACCCCCCTCCCCTCCCACCCCCCACTCCCCCCGTCTCCATCTCACCCCTGTCTGATCCCCCTCCAACCCCCCACTCCCCCTATCTCCATCTCACCCCCGTCTGATCCCCCCTCACACCCCCATGTCGTCTGCCAGAGCCCTGCGCTTGCTGGGTGGCATTGGCAAGGAGCTCTGCGCCTGCCTCTTCCTCGGCTGCTCTGCCGTGGCAGACGGGGATGGTGGCAGGTCCATCCCCGCATCCTTCCGCGGCTCCTGGGGCTCCATCCCGACGATGTTAAATACGTCGAGGCTCAGCGTGGTGTCGCTGAGCTCGGGGATGCAGGAGTCGAGGGTGAGCAGCTCGTCCGGCAGCGACAAGGGGCTGAAGTCCCAGTCGGGGGTGGCTGCGCCGGTGCCCTCGGTGTCCCCAGGCACGGGGCTGCTGCTGGGACCATCCTGGCTGGGCCCCACCGTGTCCAGGGAGCACCCAAGGAGCCTGAGGGCCTCTTCAAGAAGCTCCTGGTCAGGCACTGCAAGGAGCTCTGCGATGTCCCCCAGGGCTTGTGTGTGAGGGGCAGCGCAGGGGCTGGGGGGGACGTCGCTGCCCGGTGAGATGTCGCTGCCCAGGGGTGCCCCCGCAGGGGTGGCCGTGCCGGAGGTGTCGATCTCTACCAGCTGCCCGTCGATGTACTGGTAGCCGGGGATGGATATCGGCATCACTGGGCAGGCTGGAGCCACCCCTGTCCCCTCTCCGCTGGTGCCCCCAGGGTGGCCAGGCCCGGGGCTGCTGCTAGGACAGCCCTGGCTGGCCCCCACCGCGTCCGTGGAGCACTCAAATAATCTGAGGGCCTCTTCAAGAAGCATGTCCTCGGACGCGGCAAGATCACCTGCAGTGTCCCCCAGGGCTTGACTCTGGTGGGCAGCGGATGGGCTGGGGGGGACATCGCTGCCCGGGGGGATGTCGCTGCCCGGGTGGATGTCACTCCCCGGGGGTGCCCCTGCAGGGGTGGCCGTGCCGGAGGTGTTGATCTCTGCCGACTGCCCCTCGATGTGCTGGTAGCTGGGGCTGCATGTCGGCAGCACTGGGCAGGCCGGGGCCACCCCTGTCCCCTGTCCACTGGTGTGAGCAGGGTTGCCAGGTATGGGGCTGCTGCTGGGACCATCCTGGCTGGCCCCCACCACGTCCCGGGAGTAGCCAAAGAGTCTGAGGGCCTCCTGCAGAAGCATCTCCTCAGTGACTTCGAGGTCGCCTGCAGTGTCCCCAAGGTCTTGGTTGTGGGGGGCAGCGGAGGGGCTGGGGGGGACGTTGCTGCCCGGGGGGATGTCACTGCCTGGGGGTGCCCCCGCAGGGGTGGCCGTGCCGGAGGTGTCGATCTTCAGCAACTGGCCCTGGATGTGCTGGTAGGTGGGGATGGAGATCGGCAGCGCCGTAGGGGCTGGGGCCACCACTCTTGCCTGGCGTTGGTAGGGGGCAAGGTACTGTGTCTGGCCCTGGGGGGTCCCCGGGGCTGCCCAGGCCAGGGTGGCCCCGCAGCCCCAGGGCCCCCAGAGGGCAGCCCCTGGCAGAGAAGCAGCGCCTTGGCCGAGCGTGGCGCTGGCCGGTGGAGGCAGGTTGGTGGCTGTCCACTGGATGTGGTAGAGCCGGGGGTCGAAGGGGCAGCCCCACGGAGCCATCTGCAGACCTGTGTGGGTGAGAGGGAGCCGTGCTGGGCCGGGGGGACTCTCTGGGGGCACCCACCAAGCCATGCCCCAGCTCTGCGCCAGGCGCGCGGGGAGCTGCTGTGCCGGTGGGACGCGGTTGCACGTCGGGGAGGGGACTCCCTTCTAGGAGGTGAAATGGGAGAGGTGGCCCCAGATATTTGGGAAGTTCTCCGCAGATTGGCTTGAGTGGGCACGCGTCACCCAGGCGAGGGCAAGGGTGCTCCCGCGGGCTTGCTGAACGCCCGTGCGAAAACTGCCGGGGGGACGGGTGTGACAGGGATGCCAAAGGTGCCAGAACAGACTGGGGTGCCATACCTGCTGGTGGTGCCTGGGGGGCCTGGAGGGGCCCCCATGGCAGGGGTGCCCAGGCTGCAGGGAAGGGCTGCTCCTGCCCGGGCAGATGGTACAGGTTGGCTGGCCCTAAGAGAGTGAGAGAGAGAGGAGCCGTGGCCGGCGGTGAGCTCTGCTCTTGCCCCCACGAGCGTCCCTGGGCTGCGGGGCTTGGGACCGGTCCCTACCTCCAGGGTAGAAGGTTTCGGGGAGCACAAAAGTCTGAAAACGCTGGGACGCCGGGGGGCCCCAGGGCCCACGCGGTGGGAGCTGCCGTGGTGGCCGCGCCATGGTCCCTTCTGGCTGTTGGCTGCTAAGGACTCTTTGGCGTCTCCCAGGAAGGAATGCGGGGGCTCCCTGTGTTCCGCCCCCCCCCCCCCCCCCCCAAGAGCCTCCCCAGCTCCTCCTGGGGAGGGAGAGGGTTAAGGGAGGCTGGAGTGCCCCTGGGGCCTAGAGGCGGCTCTCAGGGGCCGTGGGTGCCAATACTCTTGGCTTTCAACAGTATTTTTCCGGTGGGGGAAAAAGAACCAGTTGATTCGGCCGAGCCGAGAGGGGACCAAGCCGAGGCCACAGCCTCCTTGTGGCAGGTGGCCAACGCATTTGTGACTATTGGCCGTGCTTCTGTTCGCTGCCTTGGCTGGAGTGACGCAGAAATAGGAGAAAGGGCTTTGAGGGCGCGAAGGAAGGTCCCGCGGTGTCACTCGGTGGCGTGCTTTCCCCCAGCCCTGGCTCAAGGAGTGCTGTCAGGGCTTTTAGTCACCGGGTCGTAAAAGCAGCAGCTCTGGATCCCCGTCGGAGGGGGCCGCGCTTGCCCTGGGTGCGTGACACCCAGGAGGAGACAGTACCCGCCGCCGCGTGCTCCCAGAAAAGGCCTGGGT